>NW_028297118.1:2646352-2814526 GCF_055798465.1 Pogonomyrmex barbatus | reverse complement strand
AGTCAGAGGGAGCTGGAGAAAATAGAGGGCAAGTTCAAAAAGGCACAGGATGATTACAGGACGTTGGTAGACAAGTACACGGTCATACGAAACGACTTTGAAGCAAAAATGACTCAAGCTTGCAGGGTATTAATCTTAGATTAAATCGCAAAAGTTAGGTTTTATGAAATAATATTATACAAAGAATCAGCAAAGCATACTAATTAATTTACATTTTCGTTACCAAGCGGTTCCAAGACGTGGAAGAGACACATCTGAAGCATATGAAAGAATTTCTGAATACATATGCCGATGTTTTGCAAACCAATCACGAGCAGGTTGGCCAGGTACATATCGATTTCAAGCGACAGTGTGTCGATATGACGGTGGAAAAGTTATTAGAGCAATTTGTTCAAAGTAAATATACGGGTTTCGAGAAGCCAGGTAAAAAGAGCATTTAGATTTTTTTTTTCTTTCTGCGTTCCTCATATCGATGACGTAAATGATCTGTAAATCAGGTGTGATCGAGTATGAAGAGGTCATGACGAGTTTAGCGGAAATAACCAGCCATTCTCAGTCGGAGGGCAACGTAGAGACACCTAAGGAAACGTCAAAGGGCACCAATGGTGAAACAGGCGTAGCCGGTAACAGTCACAGTTCAAAGAAAAATCAGGGATTAAAAAGGGAGGGTGATACTTTGAGGGTATTGGATGAGGAAAGGGGAAGGGTGGGACTGGAAAAGGATAAAGAAAAAGAAAGACAGAAGGAAAAGGACAGAGAATTGTCACATGTACAAGCCACCAAGGCTTCCCGCCGTACTACCTCGCTACTCAACCTGTTCATGTCCAACTCCCAGGGTAGGTTTCTTTCTCTGTCTCTCTCTCTTTTTCATTGAAGTTACGTAGACTTTTTCGAAGTTTCATTATCTCTTTAATTGCGATAGTTTGAACCTACCTTGGCTTGATGCAATGAGATGCTACATCTCATGCAAGGCATATTTCTTTTTTGTTTCTTATAACATGTTTACATTACATCGAGACACTCTCACATGCTCTCCATATTGTTACACGAAAGGCGTGGATCATACTTTTGATCATTTCTGACAAAATTCTATCGTCATCCAGAATGAATATTTATAAGTATTGGCATAACATTGCATATACGTCTGGGTAGGCTTGTTCTGCCATTTTAATTTTATATCCATTAGTATCATTGATCACATTATACACTTGCCCAATTGAATTGTAGCACTCGATCACAGATATATCAATTCAAATATGATATGCAGTACAATTTTTATCGACTTATTTATGCTTATGTGGTTGTTGTGTTATACTTGCTTATGCGTAATGATCTAACATTAGGTGGGGGATGGCATACAGAATCATTGTGTTCCAGGGGGATTGTTTTTTATTTATTTTAATTTAATTATTAATTATGTTCTTATATGTATATTGCAAATTATATTTTTGTGTATATTAAGAATATATATTATTACTTTAGGAAAAAATGAAGATTAGGGGATCTTCCTCTAATGGCCTTGACATATGTTGTCAAAGTCATAACTCTAAGTAACCTTCAAAAAATTTTATTTGTCGGTCGTTCTTTGTTAAAAAGTTATTAACAAAATGTTTTGAGAAATATATCAGTTTTGGCGAAATTAATAATATTACGGTATTTATTTATAATACGGTCTTCACCTCTGATTTTGATAAAATTGATTAATCGACATGGTTTCAAAATAAAAAAATCTGACAGAAAAACACGACGGTCTGCCTCGTGAACCGAGATATTAAGCGTTAAAGTTGACCTTTTTTTGATTAGGAAATCTGTCATAGCGATATAATGCATCAAACTGAGTATGTGTTGTGACTCGGTATGCATAATAGGGAGGTTCGGGGGGCGAAGCCTCCCTGATCAGGAGTCCAGGGGACTAAGCCTCATGGTGGATGATTGAGGAGGGCGAACTCCCTCTTCCTCCACTATTCAGAACCAATTACGAAAACAATACTACAAGATTAGATTTATAACAAAATGAAAAGATCAGCGAAAGCTCCACACCTAATCCTTGCGTTGGAGTCTTTGTTAATCTCATTTTTAGCATATGATTTGACTCATTAATTTAATAAGACGAAAGACAAGAAAATAAAAATCTTTTCTGAAATATCATCATAATTTTTATCATAATTTTTATAACTTTTTATGATCATAACTTTTTAACGAAGGACGTCCCACGACTAAAATTTTTCAAGGATTATTCAGAATCATGATTTTGACAATATATGTCAAGATCAAGGCTATTGAAAAGTGATCTCTTAATCCTCACTTTTAATTACTAATCCTTACTTTTATTATTTTGTTTATCTATGGGAAATAAATAGACAAGTAAAGCAATGAATTAGTTTGCGTGCTCAGTTATCGTGTGCAAACAAAAATTCCTTAATCATATTTCTTTACATGATTAAAGTACGTACTTAATTCACTTTATAATATATATAATATATAAATCTTGTCTATCGCATATATAATTCTTGTCTATCGAATATTACTGTCATATATTCAGATACGAAAATATAAGAAGATATTGTATAGTTATTTAGAATGTTCTTACTCCCTCTGGAATGTTCTTATGCCATTGAAAGTGCAAAGGTCATTCGAGTTCGAATCGGAACTAACATGCATAATAGTGCAACATGAAGTAAGAGAAAGAAAGGGCCGTCAATTGACGAGGAGGTATTCAAAAACGTGAGAACGATAAGTGTTGTTTCAGACAAACAGAGGCAAGCAGGGTCGTCTGGTTCGGCACCTGTCACCCCTCAAGGGAACAACCTGCCTCCTGCTGTTCCACCTCCCAGCATCTCCAGGAACCCTCTCAGAGGATCTAAATGTAACAGTTTACATTTTACTCCCGTACCCCCTCTACCATACCCTTCTCTCACTTTGTTGTTAGGATACAATATACAATGTACACTAGAAGTTACTGATGCTGATGTTAGCTACCGAGTACATTCACAAGATAATCGTCCTCTTTATTTGAATCTCATTGGTACGACGTATAATTAACGAGTATTGTGCTTCTGTTTGTAAGGGTTTCTATTTATCTCGTTCTCTTCCTTTCAAAGGTATCTTCAAAGTACGAAACGTAAAATAACTTTGCACACAGTCCTTCATCTATCATGAAAAATGCCTCTATTAAGCTAGCCTCCCGCATCAGCGCCAAATAAATTTTCATTTATTTTAAAATTAAGTGTTCATTAGGTGCTAATTAGATGCTCCGAAATTAAGTGCTCGAACAATTTGGCAGAAAATTAAAAAAATAGAAGGGCTGGCTTAAACATTAAGTTAGCACTTTCCTCCAATAAAAAAAAATTTTTGCTTATATGAAAAAAACAAATATGGTTCGACGCATAACGGTTTGAGCATCTAATTTCGGACTTGAGCATCTAATTAATACTTAATTTTAAAATATATGAAAATTTATTTTGCGCTGGTGAGGGAGCTAACTTAGTAGGAGTGAAAAATAATTGTCACACTTTTAATCGGTGATCTTATCCGAATGATTTATATGGGACATTGAAAAAAATGATGCAGGATTTATTATAGACATACTCATCAAGCTGAGTAAAAAACTTCCTGTAATCATAGGTACAAAACTCAATCGTTAGAAATGATTTTTTTATGTCAGAAAACTTTGTGACTTGTTTGTTTCTGAGAGCAGCTTTCTTACATAAAAAAGTCGCTCCTAATTCCGAAAAGATTGGATTTCAGCCCTGCTAGAAGATTTTTACTCAGCTTGGTGAGTATTATCTACCATATAAATGCTGCTTTTTTTTTTTAATACCTATATATGGCTCGAATATAAATGGTCAATAATTAATTCAGAAATCTGATTATCATAAATTAATAATTATTAAATATTAAATATAAATTTTCAGATATTTTCAGAAATTTATTTTATTACGATATTTAGAGAAACTTTTTTCACGATTTGTGACGTGATATAGGATCAGGTTTATTCGAGCATTTCCCATTTGTAGATCTTTATCTATTACTTTTCTCTGTCGGTTAGTCTTTCTTTATGGTGTTCGGTGACAGTGACATTATTTCTTCTTAAATACTCCTTATACATTTTGTGATCGAAACAAAACGTAATATGATTAAGTAAGTTGTCTATTGATTTATAGTGGTTGCGCATATTCTGGTTCCTCCACTATGCACACTTTTAGAACACCGGTGTACGTATCCTAACGTTGTCTAACGCTTTAAATTAATATTATTCAGATTAATAGTATCCAGATTTATCGATTTGTCAAACAAATGAGCTGATATGTAGATGTAACATTAATTTCTGCTTCACTTGTAACGCACATGCAAAATATTTCTTCACTTTGATTTGTTTTCATTATTTCAAAGGGACTCAAAAAATCACGAAGACATCTTTAAATTAAAAGAAGAAATATTTTTCGTTTGTATTGTCTTACTAACGTTGAAAAACGCTTATGTAGAACATAAACATATCTAGCATTAGAAATGTATGGGAATCTAATTATTTTTGTACTTTTCTGAGATTTCATCTATAAATTGTTTTTCTAACAATCGTCTCTGTGAATATATATCATTCAATTATGGCGATATTAATCATCTTGCGCGATCAAGATTTATAAAATTTATAAAATTTATACATTTATGTAGTCGAACTATAAAACTATAAACGTGTTTGGTTTATTTAAAGAAAATTTATTTTTTTTTTTTAATTTTAAATTTTTATTTATTTTTTTTAATGCACTTATGGGAGATTAAAAATTAAGTAACGTATTTTATTGTTCGTGTAAATATCGTGGATTTCAATAAGTGTGCTTATAACTTTACATCTGTCTTTCCCGTATGTTTGTTTCGTCTGATAAAGACGAACAAATTAGCACATGAACGGGTTATACAATCATAAGACATACAAGCATCCGTATATCTAACTTATTTACACATAAGTGATCCGAATGCTAACACGTACCACTAATGAGTGTCCTGAATAGATTGTAATTACACGGATCGCAGCATACAATTTTTGTTTCTAAAGTTCATTTTGTAATGCCAGTGCAGTGAGATAAAAAAAGAAATATGATCGAACTAAAGGGAGTTGGACTTGAATAATGTTGAAATGCAAGCGTAAGGTTGGCTACCGACGGGGCCTCAGGTGAGCCGTTTCTTTAAGATTTATAATTTGCATGGCTCACGTGTTTATACCTTTTATATTTATTTTTTAAGTGCAGGAATATTGTTCTTTCCTTTCCAATAGCATAATATGATTCTACAAGCAACTATTACCCCGAATTCTCATCGATGATGATCATTTCCATAGAATCTTTTGCAGCATCCACATTTATCGATAAATTACATTTCCATCTTATAGAATATTTTTTTCTTTCTGGATTATTCTTCTAAATGTTTGTACGTTCAATGTTCGAAACTATTTTTGCATGCAACATTATAATGGCTTGCAGAAGATATGTGTATACGATTTTCCAAAGAGACGCACAAAGAAGAACGCGCAAAATAAAATAAAATAAAATCTTTATTACAATGTCAGTCTAGGTTTGGTATAATTGTTAGAAAAACAATTTAAGAAGAGAATAAGCGATGCGGAAACTAAGACTTTTGATGGTGATGGTGCGTGGGATATCTTCATATTTCCACTAACGTGCTCTACTTCACTGAATTGTCTCTTCAATTTTATATTTCACCCTTTTATTATCTGCATCTTTTGTTTGATGTAGGCATTCACTTATATTTTTCGTTGTTTCACGAGATGCTGACGTGTGTTTCCTTTCGAAAAGTAAAACTCGTAAAAAGTGTTCAATAACTTTATAAAAACTTATTTATAAATTTTTATATATAATATATTAATATATTAAAAAATATATATAATGACATAATTTAAATCTAAATAAATTTATATTGGTTGTAATATAGGCGCGATCATTTGAGTTTTGTCAGGGAATTGATGTCAGCATCATCAGAGAATGTGAAAATTAATTAGTTAGAAATACATATAGAGAATGCTAATCATTAATAGGATCTACATCGATTTGTTTCGTATTAGATGCTACTTGATCACGTTGCGCTATGTTTTCAACACTTGGAAAGTAAATTCTTTAATCTTTATCTATCATTAGATTTTATAAATGTACACTATATTCCATCAATATGTTAAAAATATTGAATCAGATTTTAATAATTTGTATACTTTTTATATTCATACAATAGTTCTCATTCAAATTACACGTTGCATATTTGGATGTAGACCTAGTAATGCAATTGTATAGTTTATGCTTTTTTAATTTTATTTACATATAGTCTAATTATTGGCAGAAATATCAATATAATATTTTTTTTTAAGTCAACATTAGATTATTTCTGTTATATTTCTGTATCACAGTATCAAATTCTAAAAATATTATGCTTTCCTTTGCGTGCAAAGTTCTATTTGTAGGAAATAAAAACATTTTAACATTCTAATATATATATATATATATATATATTAACATATTAGTATATATATATAGTATATATATTCGTAGATGTTTTAGTAGTAGTGGATTTAATGGGAATTTAGCATATTAATTCTGCAAATAGAAATGAATACGCAGTTCAATGTAGCTGTAAGAGTGTAAATCGCATAAAATATATTTAATAAGTAAGTACATATAGTGCAGTCCACCGTGTTATCTACATTTGGGGTGTCCACAATCAACAGGGTTTCTACGCAGTAGAAGAGAAAAACGAAAGGAGAAGAAGGCGAAGAAGAAGAAGGACCTCGTGGACACAAGCAGCAATAAAGAAGAAAAGTCTGACCTGTCAGTACACGCATGCACAGCAGACCTAGTGCACATAAAGAGTCAGTTTCACAATCAGCAAAGTCAATATATTTATATATGCTAAAAAAAGAGACACATATAAAATACTTATTAATTAAGATTATGATATAAATGAAATACTTTGTTGGATGTGAATCTATGGCTCGGAATGCTTTGTTTATATATTCTATATTTGTTTATCTAAGATATCGATATTATAATTTTTTTTTATCGTTTATAACATACGAGAAACACTTGAAACATGAGTCTGCAAATGCTTTCTTTCGTGTATTTATGGGCATTGGATGAAATTTGAATAGTTTCATAATGAATAAACAAAATGAAATGGATTAAACATTACATTAAAAAAGAAACCTATTATTTTGTGCGCGCGCGCGCGCGCGCGCGTGTGTATATGTATTAATGATCCTTTGAGGTTTTCACAGTTACATTATCAGGTCGCTCCTCCTCCTAATGAAATGAATTGCAATATTTACAAAATATTAGCATTTAACAATATATTATGACACTGATAATATTCGTAAATCTATTAACTTTTTTAATTAATGATGATCATTTAAATTTATAATAGATGTTTTTAAGAACTATTGAATTTATTTTTTAACATTGATAATTGTAACCATACCTTAAAGAATTTTTTCTTTTTATAAAAATTATTTCTTCCTAGATCTAAACATATATCATTAAGTCATATAATTAATAAAATTTTTATCTTTTTTTATATTTATTTTTACAAGTTCATAAATGTATATATTTTTTTAATGTCAATAAAATGATTATTTTTTTTACAGAATGTTTAATTTGTTTTATTCTGTTTATTAATTAAATAATTACAAAGATTTTAATTTCAATAATTTTTCGATTGTCTTTGTACAAATATTATTTGATATTTGAATATGATAGCATAATATAAACAATGATTAAAAACTGAATAGAAATAAAATGTACAATTTTAATGTTCATTGTCACATATTTTGCACTCTTCCAGATTACATTTAATTGTTTCATTAATGATGATTTAGATTAAATCCTTTATGTCTAGTTATTAGGCTTTATATTGATTTTGAGAACAATTATGAACGAAAAAAAGAAATTTTATGAATTATTAGATAATTGTTCGTTTTCGACAGAATATACTAAATTTCTGTATTTATAATAAAAAATTTAAAAGCTGCGAAGTTCGAAAAGAAAACATCCATGTGGATCCATGTATCACAATTTTTTGCCAACTACAGTAGAATACTTGCGTATGGGTGTGAGTGTACATGAACATATATGCAGTGTATGTGTGTGTCATGTGTCTATCTGCTGTGCTGTCTGTCTGTGTACACGTGTGTGTGGGTGTGTGGGTGTGGATGTGCCCCTGTGTATAGAATGATATTAAGTTCAGTTACTTTACATATCACACTTATAAGTATAAGAATTTTATAAGTTTTAGCATGCTTCTAGCATGAAAGATTTTTATTGTGTAATGCACTGGGCCTGCTGGAATTAACAAAAAAGTATGTTATCTTAAATGATCTGTCATGAACACAATAGGGAGGACAAGGATGACAGCAGAAAATCAGAAACGCCGACGCCGGAGGTGGATGAGGACGGTTTTTGTATTAGACCGAAGCCAGATCCGTGGGAAAACGAAAAAGGATTCTATTCCAGCTCGGATACTGATTCGGAGGACGAGAGGGAACGTAAGATCCGAGTGGAAATAAAACCTCTCAGCAATGGTGCACCCATGAGCGCCAGCGTGGATGAATTGAGGGCGACAGTGGAAAATTTATCTTTATCACCTGCACCAACAGTGAGTTATATTCTACTGAAGAATCTCGTATCGCTATATATCGCGGCTCATAAAATAATAGATGTTACTTTATGGCTTATAAATGAGCAAAAATGTGATATATTCAAACATACTTGTCGTTGTACAATTTTATGTTTGCATCACTAATATTAATTTTTGACATTAGTTTTATTTAAGTATAAAAAATCGAGACAAAATAATATCTTTATTTGATTATCAAATATTATAAATGTATAAAATATATGCAAGAGGTATATATATTTGTATTTTATCATGATATATAAACTATGATACAATCGCGAAAGAATAAATTTTTTATGAAAAAGTTAAAAATATATATAGCGATATGTGTTTCATAACTAGTAACTGGAAAGAGAAAAATGACTTTATATGTGAAAAATGAAATTGAAAATATAGAATAAAATTTTTTTATTGACATTTTATTTTCGATAAATAACTTTGAATATTCCAATACAAGCATTTAACTAAATTCAATTGACTGTTGTGTTTGTATTTGTTTATGTGTATTTATAAACATAACATTGTCAATAGAAAAATTTGCATCAGTTTAGTTTTCAGTCTCTATTCTTTTTGATATGATTATTTATCAATCGGGAATATATAGACATGATCCTTGAGTTAGGCGCATGCAATAATGCTTTCGCAGCAGTTTATTATTATTATTATAGTCAATATTCTAATCATTGATATCCTGAGATAGTTATTTAAAGAATAGAATAGAAAACTTGCATATGGTTCTTTCGAACGAGTTTATCAATATAGTGATTAGTTAATCTGAAATCTAGAAAGAAGCATTTTGCAAAATATGCTGTTATGCCATCATAGAATACGCATAAGAAAACTTTTCACGATACAATATTAATAAAACAATTTATCATGTATTATATGTTTTATCATGTATATGTATAAGATAATATTTAAACTTTTTTTTGGAAAACAGCTTTGTATAAAAAAATTTTATTGTATATTTGTAATTTATTGTAAAACAATATTTCTTACAAAAATGAATTGATCTGTATCTTTGCAATTTGCTTTTTCACGAATAATTTCTTTCTCGATTATATCACATTCTCGGAACATGTATTATGTATATAAAATATGAATTGCTTTATTTTTCTTAATTATATGTCACTTTCAAACGTAGGGACGTAGAGGATCGAATACCGATTCCGATCATCATATGAAAAGGTCTCAGTCAGTGTCACAGCAATTAGGAGGTAAGCCAAGCTCAGATTTACTTGGCCTAAACTTGTTCAATCCTAGCAGTACACCATCGAGCGCATCGACACCAACCGGCAGCCATCCGTACGCCCCGCTGCAGAGTCCACCGCCGCTTTCCACATCGCCGACCCCATCGCAGCCACCGCCGCCACAATCTGCGCCGCCCACACACTCCCATACTCGATTTCCAGGTAAGCTCCATTAACGAGTTTATCCTCTTGTCCTCTGATAGCAGGAAAATACAGATTCATCAAGCTGGTATTGAGCGCGAAATAGACTAACAAGTAAACCTACCCAAGTATAACTCTCGGATTTTTTTCAAATTTCGCATAAATATAGAACTATGGAAAATATTTTACCCATGTCTTTCCATTTTTGATCCATAAGCGATTTTAAGGGCAGTTATTACCCTTTCAATTTTCCCTCTTTTAACTAGAAACAGAATAATGCTATGTAACAAACAAGATTTAATACAAGATATGAATTTTTTGAATCGCTGATTACAAATATAAAATCAGATTTGCAAAATTATTCGCTTAAATAAAAGTAATTCAAACAAATTAACAAAAAGATTGGAGAAAATGCCGTATAAAGACATGTCTTATGTATAAATTAATCGAATAAATGATTTTATACATGGCATTAAATGTGTAAAATAAATTATTTTAAATTATTTTTGAACTGTAAATCATTCAAAAAACCAGCAATATAGTTGAAAACGATTAAAATACTTTACGACATAAGTTTTAGTGAATTTTAGATTGCTAATTACATATGTTATTGACGAAAGCATTCTCTTTTAATATTATATAAAATCTATTTGTTATAGTAGTAAAAAATTAAATCGTTAATGTATGTATTTATACATAAGATATATCTTTATACAGCATTTTTCTAAATCTTTTTGCTAATTTGTTTGAATTATTAATATCATAATGTATAAGAAATTATGACTAGCACTTGACATCATGATTTGTTATAATAATGGATGATTGTATGGCAATATCTGATAATTGTCGATTTTAAAGATTGCTGTTGTAAGTAAACGTGGAATAATAATAAATTTAAATCAATTATATTTCTTACTCCTAAGTGAAATTGCCTAAGAGTTTTGGAATAAATACGTTTTTTTTTTTTTCTTTTTCAGATGGAGATTTATTTTCGGAAGTCGGGGACATCACGCCGGCTTTACCGCCAAAGCAATCTGCATCCTCTACACCGACAGGGTCGATCGTGATACCCAGACCTCCGTCGCGCAGAGGGGAGGGTCCTTCACCGCGTGGCAGGATGTCACCCGCGACGATATCCCGCGCCGATAGCGTTGCCAGTTTAGAATTTCGTACCGCTGGCGTGGGCGTGGGTTCCTCGCGGGGACCATCCCCGCTTACGATCGGTCTAGCCGACACCATCCCTCTGGCGGTGGCTTTTCACGAGATAGTGCACTCCTATTTTCGCGGCACGGACGAGACTCGCTGTCAGGTGAAACTCAGTGGCGATATGATGCTCTCATTTCCGGCCGGTATCGTTACGGTTCTAGCAAACAATCCCAGTCCTGCTAAATTGACCTTTCGCGTGAGAAATACTAATAGGTTGGAAAGGCTGCTGCCAAACAGTCAGCTCATCAGCATGTAAGTCATCTTAGTTAATCTCGCTGATTGTTAAATTGAGAGAAGGCATCTTAATAACACGAGAGACTGCGGGACTATTTGCAGGGACGCGACTCAAACTACCGTCGACAGTACAATCTTCGAATTCAACATGAGTGCCTTAACTACATTGCTACGACGGCAAGCTGAACAGAACCCCTCGGCCTCGTATTTCAACGTGGATATCCTCAAGTACCAAATCAAGTGCAAGGAAGGCGCGAGTTCGTGCCCCTTTCAATTAGTCGCATATTGGAAGTGTGAGACTACCCATACCGATCTTAAGGTATCCGGACCATCTCTATTAAGAGACATAGAAACAATATATCGATAGAAACAATTGTGATGATCTTGTCTTTTTATCGCTTGATGTGATTGTCATTACAAATCAAACTATTTTTGTTTCTAGATTGATTACAAATACAACAGTCGTGCCATGGCCTCACCGAGTCCTCTGCTGAATCTCCATGTTGCAGCGCCTATCGATGGTGGTTTCAAGTCGTTCAACAGTAAACCACCAGCGCAATGGTTGCCCGATACCAACCGCGTATTATGGAAATTCACGGAGCTTTCGCAACATAGCGAAGGCAACGGAGTTGGATCTCTAAAGGCGCGAGTTGAACTTGAACATGGCCCAGGCAATCAGGGCACGATATTCACCCAGTTTAATTGTGAAGGGACCACATTGTCGGGCGTTGAATTTGAGCTCATAGGTTCTGGATATCGATTGAGCTTAGTAAAACGAAAGTTTGTGTCTGGTATGTTAGACAATTCTTAATTACAAATTTTAATTATTATATATTGCATTATTATGCAAAAAGTTAGTTAAAAAATTTTTAAATTACTTAAAGCATAAAGAAATGATATGATATAATAAATATATTATTATTTTATTAATGAATCTTGTGTATTTAAAAAATACACACATAATTTGAAAGCTGTTGAAATTAAATAATTGTTTTGTAACGAATTTTTCTTAGAATAAAATAAGCTGAATACACTCCTTTAAAAGAAATACATATGTCGTTTTGATTAACAGAATTGATGTAGTGCAAAAAGAATATCGCATATTTATGAACTTGTGAAATTAATAATATTACGAAATAAACCAAAAATTTGATTGATGATTCAGTAATATATGTCCAGATCTTGACATAAGTAATCATCTCCATAAGAGAAATCTGAAATTTTTCAAAAATATAGCAATTATTAATGTTAGAAAGTGAATTTAATAATTTTAAAAGTACCCTGATTATTGTATAGATTTAAATCAATTATTTTGATTGAAGAAAATATGTGTGTGTGTGGGGGGGGGGAGGCGAATGTGTTTCTGCCTAATAAAAATTTTTTTTGTTTTTGTCACATAATTTATTTGAGTTCACTCCTTACAAAATAATAGCTATTTAGTTTCAACAATTTCTTAATTGTCATACTTTCAAGAACATGATACTAGTTAAAAGAAAAGCTTAAAAATTTCGTCAAAAGATTAAATCTATATTTAAAATTAAAAAATTAAGTTTATTATAAAAAAAATATTTTTTTCAAAAGAGAGTTTCTCTTTATCTTTTACATGTTATTTAACGAATGTTGAAGAGCATAATAAAACAGAACCTGATTGATTACCGAAACTGAATTGTTTTAGGAAAATACATATGCGACGGGGACTTGGATTCGCGTACGAGATACGCAGCACCGCCATCCAGTACGGATTGACGACTTCCAGAATGGGCGCCTCAATGGGAGAGTCAGCCTATTTAATATTGGTACTTGTTTAATCACTCACTGCCCATATCACGACTATCGATTCATAGTCTGAATACGCGTGGAGAAATTTGTTGGATACCAAAATCGTCGACCGAAAATCAAATGGATCTTTTTGTAAAAATCATATATTGCATGTAAGTGAAGGAAAGGCATCTTACAGAAGTAAGACATCTTCCTTGCCGAAATAAACACGATCCATATTCTCTTTGTGTGTTCAATGCCGAATGTGATCGTTTCAAGTCTTCATTTGTGTTAAGCTATACATGACATTTTATCTTAATGGGAACATACAACTACGAAATTTAGGAGTAAAACGTCGCATTCGGCGTTAAATGTACTCTTCTTAAATACCGAGGCCGATCTTTTATGACTTAACGACTAGAATCTATAGGTAGAAACGGGAAAGATCTGACTTAACGCAAAATGTATTTCGGCAAATGTGTCTATGTCTTTATATATAACTTGTATATTTTTTAATTTTTTATATATTCCTCTATAAGATGTATTACTGTTTTAACGAAGTTTTTACGATAAAACATGATAGATGTACAAACAGTTTTTTCCATCCATCAAAAAAGGTTCTTGCGTGAAGATCCTTTGGTGTCCAGCATATTCTCCGGCAGGATGACTTCCGCCATTTAACAATTTTTCTCTACATAATCAAAATGCGTCACGGTGTTTTTTTATCTCCATCTTCTTTTAACACAATGTACAACGTTCTTTAGTTTATTGTTATGTTTTACATTATTTTAATGTAATATGTTAGCATTATATTGTTAATAGTCGTACGGAAGGAGAAATGTAAACAACATGCCAATTAAGTAACGTATATGTACATTTAGCATTTATACTTTGGAAAGAAGGGATATATATTGTTTACATATGGAATAAGTCTTTCGGCGAGAAAATTCTGGCATATATATCAATTTTTAGTTTATTTTTATGCGCGCGAGGATAGGAGTATTAAGTAGCAAGATATATGATAAGACGCGAGTAAAAGTTGTTTTACTGAAGAAAATTACGAGAGGTCAAGGGGCGATAGCGAGAAAAATAGAGATAAAGAGTTTAAATCAACGATACTTTTTTAAACGTTAGCACGTGCGAGGCGAATCAAATGCGATTCTGTATTTTTGAACGTTTAAAAGTTAAAACACAATTTTGACGATGATAACAGGACTAGCGTTAGGTATAGCTAATGACAAACGAAGAGGAGACTCGTTTATCTAAATGTTTCAAACTGAGATTCTTAATATTATACGTAAAACGCTGAAAGTTTCGTACCTTTGCGATTGTGGCGCGTTCCGTTTTCGCCTGTAAAATCATATTCTTGTTATAGTTATATCACACTTGTTCATGTGTCACATCCATTGCTTTATACATTATTAATTTAATCAACATTTAATCAACATTTAGATTACAAAGTATCACAGATTAATGTTAAAGTATTTCGTACGAAACATTGATTCTCGATAAAGTCAATTTCCTGAAGGCATTATCAGACGGGCGATTTATTTTTATCAATAGTTTACATTTTGATATTGATCAATTACCGATTAATAGAAAATTAATTATGGCGATTAATCATGATAACTACACTACACGAGTATATCGAACAAACAAAGTAATTGATTTGATTTTACTTATGCGCTGGATTACATTCATGTCAAACTGTTTTTTTTTTTTTAAAGATATGATGGTAATCTTATTTATTATTGTGCAATATGCAGTTGGTTTCAATTTTGCGTCCTCTAAACATAATTTTAGATTCTCTATTATGATGACATTTAACCCATTAGAAATTAAGCTTATAATATAAAAAATTTTAGTTTTCTATATTATAGTAAAATTATTTTTATTTCTGAGGTTATAATATTACAATAATTTGATTTATGTAATTTATATATCACATAATCAAGTTTGTCGAGATAGATTCTGCAAAGTGTTTGTTGCACATTTTAAATGATCAGAAAATAAAAGCTAAAGAGTTAAGATTAGTGATCTTGAGAATCATAATCTGACGTTAACGCGATAGATTTATATTTTAACGTACGATCAACTTTTTATTCATTTAAGATCAATGACAAGTCGATCGAGATTAAATTTAAATTAAAGTAACATGAGAAAAAAAATTGATAATTTTAGTCTTTTTTCATATTGAAACTGTGAATAAGGATAGATTATGTTTTTATATAAATTTGTTTTTTGTAACTTATATTTTGAACTAGTGATCTTGAATTTTAAATTATTCGCATAAAAGATATACAATTATTTAAAAAAAAAAAAACTTAATTTATATTTAAGGAAGAGAAATTAAATATAAAATTGGAAGAGAAATTTATTATTAAAACTTTTGTCTATAATAAAATTTTTGTCTTCTAATAAGTGAGTTCGCGCACTAGTCGTTAATGTTGATTTTTTATTGGTAAAATATTTCTTATTTTTATAAAGTAACAAAATTACTCTTTATATTATTTATATCTGTCCAAGTATTTTATTACATCAAAGTACTTTTGGAAACTCGGTAATGAATGGAATTGATTTTTTAGATACATAATATACAAGAAAAAATGTAACTCATGAGAAATCTGATTCAAATTGTTATAATCCAGCACTCGTGTTTTCTTCCGTGTTTCTACATCGATGACAAGCAGCAATCGCTGCCCCTGGTCTAAGAGAATTCAATTCTCCTATGCTTGAAACTACTAATCTTATCAATAATCGTCAAATGAAATTCAACGTCTCGAAAATTGAAGATTCTTGAGACTTGAGAATCAACGGGCACTAATAACACGATACGCCAGTTTACATCTTTTCGTTTTAATGATCGTTTACTAGACGTGAAGTATCGTCTCTTTTATACTTCCCGTTGCTGTAAAAAAAATATTACAATCGGCAATAGATTATTATGATTATCATCATTACTGTTGTGTCTTAGCTACTGTTTCTGCGATACTTTTTACATTTCTCTCATTGTGCGTCTACTTTTTACGTGAGAGCGTTATTTTCAAGATTGCTTTTAATTAAGATGGATTTTTAATTGTAACCGTTATACGGGCGAGGGGCGATACACCAAGGTCTATACGAAGAGCAATATGAAAACATCTGTAACATATGGCGAAACTCGAGTGACCACTCCGTTCGAGATAGATTAAATTCGACAGATCAATTGCGTTGATCGGTATCGAGTTAGTAAACAATAGGAGATGTCTTTCTATTTCGTTTATTATCTACGAAATTTCGAACTTCGAGTATTCGCGTAATAATAAAAGATAAAAAAAGATTTTATTTCTCCACGTAGACTCCATTCCGTTATCAACGCAATGTCGTTATAGTTGTCTTTTCCTTTGGTATTGAAAGTTCGCGCGCCAACGTTCGCATAAATACGACGACGATGGAGTGGTTTCTGAAGAATCGACTGAGCTCTCCTGTGATACGCAAATGTCACTATAATTTCGTAATAAACGTTTGTATTGAAACATATATGTATGTTACAACGTATCGTAATCGCGTTATCACTTTCTTCCCAATTGGTCCTGAGATGACAAAGGCGAACGTGGAATAACGAGTACGACGAGGAATACGGGAGCAAAACTCACATTCTCTAATTTTGATTTTTGTTAGCATAGTCTTGAGCTAACGACAGACAATACGCGATTCATAATTCGTGTCTTTTGCTTTCATCAAAAAACCACATTCGTGGTAGATATTGTATTGTACACAAATTTGTAATTAAGACTTTTGCTGATTTACTGTAACTATCTTAAATTATAACATTAAAAGTGAAAAAGTATATGATGAGAACTCTTGCATTACAATAAAAATATTTTTTAACAAGATAAGCTTGTAGAATATAAACTGCTTTCCGAAAACTGCTCTGATAAGAAATACTTATATAAGAAATAAATGTGTCTAATCAAGAACAAAATCACAATTTTAAAATCATGATTCTATAGATATATAATTATCGGAGCAAAAGATAGAGTTTTCTATAAATTTTATAAATCTACTCTATTAATTGCAAATGATTATTTTATTGAAAAATATTTTAATGCATTTTGCAAAAGAATTTTTATCATGTGTTTTCTCAATATTATAATTTAATTGGTTGTAGTGAATCAGCAGCAGATTTAATGAATGGAAAATTCTAACGAATTTACACATTTATAAGCAAATTGCAAATCTCGAACCAGAAATAGCACGAATAGCATAATCTGGAACTAGCTTCATTGTATCTCTTTTTGTATGCGTTCAGTTAAAATTTTGTAGTAACAATTTGTTAATATACACAATCAGAGATAACGTAAGAACGAATTCGACAATTGTTAGTAAATATTTTAATTTCGGAAGAAAGAGGAACGATATGCATTTATTTTTTATGTATGTATCAAGTGCTAAAATAAGTCTAAGAGGCCTAAGACTACGTTATACCAATATCATCAAACATTATTTTCTCATAAATAAATTTTGTCGAATCCGTTCTTTCTCTTCATATTTCCATCTTAAAATAGAAATCGGCGATTTTCTTCAAGCCTATGTAGTGTCACAGAAAAGGGGACCCAACTCGAATGATCTAGGCAATGTCAAGATCATGACTCTGAACAAACGAAGTTTATCGCTTATCATTCATTAAAATTTTAATTCTCATATACATATTTGTTGGAAAATAAATACAGAAGAGAAATATTACTCCTTTTTAATAATTATTTTAATCACATTTGAAATTGAAAAATTCTGCTCACGGTTATTTAAATACAAATTTATTAAATTAACATTAGATTAAAATGTTTTCAAGATAAAAGGCAAACTTTCTCTTCCGTCATATTTATTTCATAAAATAAACGTATAATAAAGAATTCATATTTGATAGATTTAGATCATTGCATTTTATTTGTTAATATATATTTTTAATAAACGATAAAACTCTGACGATTAAAATTCTTTGAAAATTATTTAGATTCGTGATCTTATATAATATTATTGGACGTTAAAATTATTGCAATTGAATCCTCTTTTCTGTGGTTCTACCCACGTGGGACATTCTTCAGAATCAGAATTTTCTCGAGGTGAAGAATTTGAGTTTTGATCTGTATTTTCTCTTCCTCCTTTCATTCCAAAATCGTTTCTGCTTTGTCTGTTGGTGTGTTTAGTTGTCCATTGATTACGATGACAACGCAGACAAATCGCAGATCTCAATCATTTCTTGACGAGATTTAGATGTGTTGGTAGTTACGAATAGTTAGTACCAAACGCACGCTTAATTGACGGAATTGATTTTACAAAGAGACATATATAGAATATCCATCGTGTGTACGAAACTTGTTATTACACGATAAGAGGAAAAGGAAGAGAAAGAAGAGGAAGAGGAGACGACGATGCAAGTCACTAAGGAGACTGTAACGCAATCACATATATAACAGACACGCGTGTAATTTTCTTATAGCATAAACACAAAAATTATAAATTAACAATGCGATACAAACATTGTGCGAAGCATAGCGAGCGATTATGTAAATTTGTTGACATGTAAATGTCCATGTTCTAATAAAGATTTAGGATATTTTCTATAAACAATTGTTGCAATTGTAATCGCAACGGCATTACACGTGCCTAAGTACACATATTTTGCTGCATAAAATAATACTACTTAGCAGAGTAATTTAAAAGTGATTCATCACTGTGGGCATACAAAATATATTAACTTATGCATTATATCATATGCACTGACTAGAAATTAGATTATATTAAAAACATGGCAGAGTTATTAACTCTTTCGCTACGACCGTCATAGCACGCATTCATGTAACGAGATTAAAGCACATTTTAAAATTATAATTTATTTTACTAAAAGTATAAATTTTCGAGTACAAATAAAATAGAATTTGTATTAAAAATTTACAAATCGTAATGTTTAATAATATTCATAGAGAACGACTAGAATCAACGGAACCACATGTATTTTGCGGAAAATGACTATATCGATGATAGTAGCGAAAAAGTTAAGACGAGTTTCACGATATTATTAGATTTGTTTTTTATAACTGAACTAACGCATATACTTATATTTAAAATGAAATATATATATATATATATATATATATATATATATATATATATTTGAAGTGGCGAAAGCGAGATAGAAAATTTTAGATAAACTGACAAAAAAACATCTATTGTTACATGTTTCTATATCGGATTTTATCGTGCAAATTAATTACGTGAATTACTCGTCACATATGAGGTATTCTAAGATTAACATTTAATTCTCTCTTTTATTTCTTTGAAGAAGATATATTACTCAGCTAATCTATACTAATGCGCAAGATTCACAATCTTATGCACAAATTTATAATTTATAATTTATTATCATAAAATGATTAGAAAATTTGCTCTCGACTCACCAGTTTAATGATCCAGCTATTCATTAAGGAATATATTTTAGATTTTCATTCATCACATCGCATCTTCATCCATCTTCTGCAAATCACAAATTGATTGGTTTCAGTTTTGCCATATTTCTCTTTTCTTTTCCTTTTTATACTACGGCATTTGAACGTTTTATTCCACCATTAAATAAAAGTGTAGTTAAAATAAATCTGTTATATATCTACATTGTAATCTAAACTATTATTAATTGTTATTAACATTACCATTTTTATTATCATCTTGCGCGAATTCTTTCAGGATGCGCCTCAATGTCTCGTCTTCCTTGAAACATTGAATCAGCATGTCTTCATACCTGAAACAGAAATGTTATGCTTTAATCGATATAAAAAAACTCATTTCTTTAATTTTGAATTTTAGGTAATTTTGAATTTAGATAACATACACAAAATGTATAATAGATTCTGTATTACCTAAGAGGTATTTGAATATCCTTGCGTTGCACAGTACCCAAAATGCGGACTCTTTGCAATACGGTATCTGCCACTATTCTCTCGTACTCTAAATATTTTTCATCCTGGGTGAACCACAACGCCACTGCGCACCTCTTGCCATGGCGTACACCCTGAACGCCGTGAAGATTTTCGCCACCGGCGGAGAAAGCTATCATTCGTCCGCATCTAGGTTGAACAATTCCTTGAATGCGACGTCTCTTTCGGTCCTCGACGAAGAAGAACTGGCCACCATCAAAATCATCATTAAGATATAGAATCGACGAGTAATCCCGCCACGTGTATGCTGGATCTTCCCGCAAGCAGGAGCCGTCATCTTTTATTATGCAATTATCAGCGTGAATCTCATGACTCAGATCAGTTCGATTGGCCGACGAATCTGAAAACAATAGATAAAATGTACTTTCTAGAAATCAGCAAATATTTACGTGTTCCTAATCTTCATTTTTCCTTAGACGACTCTTCGATAGACAAATAGGAATACATTTTTCTATTATATTTTATATCCTGATGATCGTTTTGTTAATAAAAAAATGTTACAAAAATGAAATTAAATGCTAGAAGCTAAGCGAACGATAGAATATGATTTGACCGATTGTCTATATGTTTAATGTCGTACCAAGTATTACGATGCGAACATGCCAGCGAAAGTGTTGTCAGAAGCACGAGGATGCGTCAGATGAAAATTACCGAGTAATGCCGTTCGGCAGACCAAATGGGTGTAGGTGAAATGCAATGGTCGATCAAGGTCGAAATACCTTTCCACGTGAGTACGAACCGCTTCTGTGCGTTGCAAAAATAGCTTCAGCAATTCCGGCTTCACCAGACCGAAGTACACCATCTATAAATTTGTTTGTTCTGTTTGTAAGAGGACGATACATTTTACCGAAGGCTTAGCAGGGAATGAATAAGGGAGGGCAACAAGAGATACTATCTGATATGGATGATCCTTACCAAGGCCATCCTGCCAACAGTTACGCCTTCAAAGCGCTCGAAAGATGAGTGCGGACTTTTATTTTCTTCATAACCATCGCCTTCCACAGCGATCTGGAAAAAATTTACGAAATCATCGTTTACGTAACTTATATATGTGTGTGTGTGTGTGTGTGTGTGTGTGTGTGTGTGTGTGTGTGTGTGTGTGTGTGTGTGTGTGTGTGTGTAAAAACATTTTCATTTTAATAACAATAATTAAAATTCTATTCCAACGCACTGAAAACTCATTTTTAAGCTTTACAAGAAGAATTAAAAAAATTAATGTTGCAATTCAATACGGAATTGATCAGCGACTGAGTCAATTTGATACCTGGGTGAGTCGCATAATCAAATCGCAATCAGTGGAATTGAGAAAACCGTCAACCGCGTAGCGATTTCTCCCGCCAAGCTCTTTTTCTCCTGCTATCAATCGCACGTCGTCCATGACTCTTAATCGCTCCGTGGCGTGACCTCCTTCTATCTTCACTTCCTCGTCTCGGAATGTCGATAGATTACCCATAAATTGCATTCGAATAGATGGCGAATGACCTGGAGGTGGATGCAAGATTGTTTTCGAATAAGAATCCTAGAGAAATGAAAAATAAAAGATGTATAAAAAATAAAACAGATGATATTACGACTTTGGAGATGCAAAATAGATACATTTTTGCTATATTATTCGTACCATTTAAAAAATCTCTTTGCGCCTATTTTCCATGTAAATGCGAGCATTAAAGTAAAAAGGGTTGCATTTAAGCAGGCGATCGAGCGGGAGAGATGCATGTATGTGATATTCTTTAATTAAAATTTTTTTATTTATTTCATTTTATCAATTATTTTCATTTTATTAAATTGCAACAATAAACGTATATTTATTTTTAAATATTTTATTGCTTTTCGAGTACAGATGTATAACACATAGTAAAAATATCTCGTTGTTATATTAAAGCTGGCAATGGCAATGTATTCGACAGGAAAGTTTACTGATCATTTCTAGCTGATTTAAGCACGATGCGTAATGGTCAAATTGACTTGTGTATGTTCCTTCAAACAAAAATCGAAACTTATAAAAAATGTCTTATGCTTTTCGATCATGAATCAATTAAATGGATAATCCCATAAGATATTATTGTTATTTATAAGTAAAAGTATCAAGGGTATTTTCTTTATAATATATCTCGTTTTTTACCTTCTCTAATTCCTTTTTATCGGGTCTCTTCGTGTTTACATTTTTGAATGCCTTAAATCTGGCATCAATTGCTGTAAACTCTTTCGATATGTAATGTAACAACATCAGCTCGTATTCTTGTCGCTTCACGTAAGAAAGGGCTTCCTAAAAACAATTCTCATTATATTCATTGGTTTGTAAATTCTTTTTTATTTATTTAAATGAATTTTACTCATTTTGAATTATGAAAATCTAGAATCTTTATTTTAAAACACTAAAAATATATATTGTGCACATGTAAATTTTCTCAATGAGTGCGTTTAGCAGAATATTTATTGTAAAATGAATACTTTTAACTATTATTTTTATATACCTCTCTTGGCGTAAAGTATTCTTCTTTTACTTTAGGTTGAGAATTATAATAATCTTTATTATGAAGCATTGTCTCATCAGCAGGTAGAAATAATAAATAACTTGCAACTGCTGCACAGGCTGCTTTCAAATTACCCACTGTGCATATAAAATTAATAAAAATTATTGTGTGTGTGTGTATGTGTGTGTGTGTACGCGCGCGCGCGCGCGTGTACATGTGTATTTTACACATACACATACACGGGCCATTTTAAATAATAACAGGCAAATATGTCGAAAAATATAAAAGATAGAAAAAATCAACTTTAGACAAAGATTGTAAGATTTCAAAAGGATTACATGATGTTAAGTATGGTTTAAAAAAAAATAGTTTACGAGATATTTTATATTTTATCAGAATATGCCAGAATAAACTATAAAATATCTCTAATTATTGACTTTTTAACTTTAATATTTTTATCCAGAATAACTAAAGCAATTATATCAAATAACAAAAATATGATTATATTAAAAAATATATTATATTAGAAATTAATATAAAAAAATATATGATTTTATTTAAAAAAATAACGATCATAAAAAATCTTGACAGTGACGAATAAATCAATATTATAATCAATATTATAATGTGACTTCGTCAAAACTCTACAATCGTTTTGAAATATTTTTTTCTATAATCCTATAATTTCTAGATATTTAAAATAAAATTTTAAATGTTTAAAATAAAATTAAATATCAAAACATATTTATATAAATATTTTTATATATATTGATGAAAAATTTAATTGAGAAAGAAGAGAGAGAGAAAAAGACAGAGAAAGACACAGAAAGAAAAACACAGAAAGAGAAAATAAAATTTGTCTAAATTAAAATAGTGTGTGTTATATAGAATTTAAATAAATATTATACAAAATATAAATAAAGTACAAATGATGCAAAGTAACACAGAGGATACAAGAGACATGATAAGTTAAGGAATAATGTTAGACTAATATTGTCATTGCTACAATTTAGAAATTAGTTCAGTTAATTTTATGGCAAAAGATGATTCAGGAAACCGCTTGGTAAAATTGTCAAGTAGTCAACTATCAAGGTAGTTGCTCTTGTTAACGAATAGAGAGACATTGGCAATAAGGCCATTACAATTCATGACTTGCATTTTATGTCAATATCCAGTTCAGTGTTATTAAGTTATATATATAATTAATATATACAGAATTTTCTAATCAATACGATATAAGAGATGATTCTTTTATAAAAGTATTTATATGATAATAATTTATATGATAATTGAAAAAAAATTCAGAGATATATAAAGAATTTAATTAAAAAAGAAGACAATTTTGTATGAATATATGAATTTACTTTGACTTTGATAGTGGTAATTATTATATAAGTAAAAAAAAATATTCCTTTCAATAAAAAGATTTATAATAACATTTATAATTTTGATCAATCTCTATTAAGAAAGAAACTTTCGCTTAATTTGTTTAATAAATATTAAGATTAAAATACTTACGTTTATAATAAGCGAATTGCAAATAATTATAATGACTTCTGAGCAAATCACTTTGAAATTTGCCATTTACATTGTTTAACATTATTGAACATCCACGTTTACACTGTAGACAGAATGTAAAATGATCTGAAAGAATGGAATTATTTAAAAATATACCAACAAGAAATATCTTTTAGGCAATGACTTATCTTCTACTTTAAATTTTTTGGAACTTTTTGGTAAGTTGATAATAATATTGTGCTGTCTGATTTTTTATCATATATTAATTGTTGTAATTAATATATAACTCAACGAAAAATTTTTATCCATTAAAAATATCTCTAATTTGATAAATGTAAAAATGTTAAAGAAAGACATAAGACTTTAAGGAGATTAACGGTTAAATTTAAGCAAATTAAGATGAAAACAATTAATCATAATATTTTAACTTGAACGTTTCAAATTTTACTTAGTTCTCATCAATATAACAAAAAATTTAGAAGAAAACTTTTAGAACATGATGCCTCAATATTAGAATTTTTACTTATAAAAGTAAGGAAAAATACAACATAATCAAAGTTCCAATATTGAAATATCAGTGATAAAATAAAAAAATGAACAAATAATAATAATAATAATAATAATATACAGACAAATTAAACAAAAGAAATTTTTAAATAATAATGTATGTAAATGATATAAAAGTATGATATAAAAGTTGTGATAAAAATTAAGAGGCTGTGTCAAAGCTAGACAAACAAGAATAAAAACAATAAAATGATATAAAAACAATAAAATGATAAATACAAAAATAAAAATATAGAAAAAATAGTTTTAATGCCACATAAAATTCAAAAGTTATTTAATATTTTATATTTTTTTGAGTCTAATATTTATAAGTTGTATAAAATGTTTATTAATAGTGATGATAACAAACAGCTATTTCTCATCAATCAAATAAATCCTGCGTTTAAATAAGATTAATTAAAAACAAAATAAATCACATTAATTATATATAGAAAAACAGTTTTTGCTGGATTTGTTTATTTTATTACTTGTTGTCTTCATTAAGACTTGTAACTTACTTGCTACTGAAGAGGTAAATTCAGGATGCCATCCTTGATCGAAGGGGCCCTCGCAATAGATCCTACATTGCTCCTCGGATTCCATGTAGGACTCGAGAGAATTCTCGAACTCGATTACAGCTTCCGCGTAATTTTCATCTTCGTATGCCTGGACTCCCCGAACATACTTTTGCACGAAGGGAGCAGCTTCTAAATTTTTTACCTTTTCCACGGCCACGCCAGGAAGATTTAAGTAGTATTTCAGATTCTTCCTGATTATTTCGTGATCGGGATGTTGAGACAGAAAGGTGAAAGCTGCGTTTGCCGCATCTTGATATCTTCCTTTCTGTGAGAAATTATCATGAGTATAATATTAATTATATTGCAGATTAACAATTTTATTGCCAGTGTTTCATATTTTGCTTGCGATGTATTAAATGTATTTTTACATTATACGCAGAAGTAATTTTACACATTTAAGAAATTATTCTATCCTCCAAAATCAATAAAAACATAGTATTTACAGCATAACACATTTTAGCAATATAATAGACATATTGCAGAATTAATACACAATATTCAAAACATTCTGCACAAGTATTAAAATATAATATTTATTTTTTTATAAATATTAAATAATACTTGTACAATTCAAATTATGTTTGTAGAATTTGTAGAATATTTCCAGCAAACACGAAGTTATATGTAATATAAATGTTAATTGTAATTGCTCATTCAAAATAATGTAACTGTTGTATAATGCGTGTATTATATAACAGTTACATTGTTGAGTGGACAATTACAATTAACATTTATATTACACGTAACTTTGTGTTTGCTGGGATATTTTTAAATTTCATTTCTCTCTCTCTTTCAAATTATCTCAAGATTCCTGGATAAGAAAACATTGATTGCTATGCCGGAAATGAAATATTCAAAGATCCTAATTTTGATACAGGTGGTCAAATCAATTTTTAATTACAACCTTCTTTAATTAACGTATCGAAAATTTGACAGAGTTTCAATTATAAATGTCGATGTACAAATTCTCGAAAATGAAGTTATCTAATGAGTGAAGATGTGATGATATGGATCGGTTTTTTGGGTCAAGTTGGAGTTATTTAACTCCATAATTTACGCAGCAAAAACAGGCGCAGTATCCGCCACGCCGAAATTGCGTAATCCACCAGATTAGAAACCGAGGGATATGGTATTTTCGTATTGCTTTTTACGGGACTTTCTGTAGGCGAGAGAAAGACATGCGTTTATGTAGAAACACGAATCTGAACGACGCAATTAGACCGTTTATCAACTGTAATATGAAAGAAATGCGTCATAAAAATTAAACAAAATTACATTTCAGTATTTAATGTTGTAGAAATATATCTTTTTGTAATTTATCTATAAGAGACAATATGCAGAATTTAATTTGTACTTAATTCATATATTTATTCATATAGCAGAGATCATTTAAACTATATCATAGAAATAGTTGTAATTTTATATTATGTAAATAGTTATAGATAAATATTTGATGAACTTTCGTACCTGAAAATAACAGATATGGAGATACTCGTAGATGGCAAGGTTAATGAATTTTTTCTCCGTGGAGAGTGGGAGTCGTTTAAGCGCCCCCGCACCTGCAATTTCTCGATAATCCTGATTACATTTCATTAAACAAAGTGTCTCCTTCACTTTTTTTTCATAAAAATGCAAGTCCTCAATGTCCTGCGCAAAAATTGGCGAAGAACCTGCTGCCTCGGCTTTGCATTTGCGCCGGCAAATTGTCACCATGCGTTTATATGTTTTGTATCTGTAAGATTTGTATTTCATAAAATTCATAAAAATATAAAATATATTAAAAATATTGAGTTATTGCGTATGCATAGCAACCAATATTTAAAAGAAATTTCTTAATTTCAATATATTTTATCATATATTTCAATAAAAAAAGCTTTTCTTCAAAAGTATGACCTTCTAGTTACTATTTAAAAGATTTAATTGTATTATATAAATTTAAATTTAGGTTTTTTTATTAAAATATTTAATTTTAAAATAATAAATATTTTTTGATAATTATAAAAATATTAAATACAATTTTAATTAAAATATTTATAAATATTTAATATTTGAAAATTAAATATTTTTTAATAAAAAACAAAAAAAAAATTTAAATAATATAATTAAATCATCCAAAAAGAAGCTTTATTTTTTTGTCTTAAAATTAAACATCTTTTATTAGTGTAGTTGACTATCATATAAGAATGATTGTTTTTAGTAAAATTCATTTTGTGTATTCTTATTTACAAAAAGAATTTTTTATCTCTCTTTTCCTAAAAAATATATTTTTTTTAATTTATTAATGTAATCTTAAATTATTAATAAATACGTAAATTATTAATAAATACGTAAAAGAACAAGCAAATCCAATTTTTTCTTCAGGAAAAAGTTCTGAAGAAACACCATAGAAACATTTCTTTTAATGAAACGTAAAATTAATAATAAATTCAATATTTTCAAATATTAATATACATTGGGTGCTCACGAATAATCTTTCTTGTAGAATTTACATGTATGATTTGAAATTTATATTAAGAAATATGCAAAATGTTTCAGAAATATCCGACGTGTATCTTTCCTTGAAAATGTGGTCCCAGATAAAAACATTCCGTTTGATTTAAAAAAAAAAGGTGAATCTTTAAATAAAGAATTAAAGTGTTTAATTAAAAAAACTTAAAAAGTATCTCGTAGAATTCATATACATCCCCCCCTGAAGTTATAAAAGAAGAAACATTTTTTTCTAAAACCTTGTGATTTCCAGAAATTTGAATTAAAATGCATCCATTCATATTGTAGCACATCAAACGCCAGGTGGCAAGGGAAATCTCAACGGCAACGGATACTAATAATTACGATGTACCCGTGAAGAGAGTCGCTGAATCCCGCGATGCAGCCGTCCCAGTTCTCCTCGAGGTACGCCTGGACCGCGTTCTCGTAGATCTCGGCGAGCGTGGCATTACGCATTACGTTTCGTGCCTTCGCTGATCCGTCGCTATCGATCTCGTTGATTTCGATCTCCTCGGCGCGACACGCGCACACTCCGAGGAGGAGAGTCACCAGCGATAGAACGAATCTCATCCTCGCTCATTCTCTCGCAACTCCTCCCAACGAACTGCACGGACCGTCCCGTGTCGCGCCGGTTTTCAATTCGCCAGTCTCGGACGCGTGGGACGTGGTCCATATATTATAAAAAAAAAAAAAATGCGATGAGATTCGCGGGGTCATAGCAGCGCGTAACATTACCGACGTTGAGTCGATAACAGTCGCGTGCGCGCGAATTTTTCAAAATATCAGCAATTATATAAAAACAATAGACGATGGTTTTTTAGGAAATCCTTTTTTTTTTTTCTTCTCAGCAAAATTTAAATATGTTTATTATTATTTATTCCTCGTTAAAAAATATACAAGTCTGTTTTCTTTTTCTTTTATCGATTTTTTTTTGTTACAGTTAAGAAAATAAACAAACCATTAATGAACATATTTTCATACGATTGGATTTGATCTTGAAAAATAATCATTCATTTTATGATAAATTGGAATATTTATGAATCTACTTACAAGAGCGGGGAAAACTTCAAACAGTATTAATAGAAGCTGCGCTAATCGTTATGATTAAAATTCCAATTAAGATAATTCGTGTCGTCACAAAGAAGTGCCTTTATTTACTCTTAAACAGAATGGTTCAATGAGTCATCTCCGATTATTTCCAATGTTCTGCTCCACTGAGCTGAAGAATTGTAGGTAGTTTGATGAGCTTGAGCGATTTAAAGGTATTGCCGAATAGACGCTGAAGCGATGCAAATTAAATCAATCGGTATCGTATCAAAACAGGAAATATCTGTAAATCATCACAACAGAGATTGGAACTTGCTACTAACTTATGCGATACATCATAAACCTCATTGAGTTTTTACTTGAGATTAAAGCAGATCTTGTTGAAAGAAACTCTGTTTTCGTACGCATGCGACGTGTCTCGTTTCAGATACTTTTGCATATCGGATAATGCAGACGTTGGCATGGGTAAACAGTAGTGTCACTTGACTGGATGTCTTACATCTTAAACGAATCACGTATATTGCATCATAAATTATTATTTAAATGATAATGGTATATAAAAGAAAAATATAGCGCATTAAACAATAATATAAGAAGGAAATAACGGTGAATTTGTACATTGGTTAACGTATAAATTAGGTAGACGAATTAAACAGCGAATTAAACGGCGGGTTCGAGGCGATAAATCATTGGCATTTATACAAATTCAAATCTTATTACATTACAATCACACTTGAGTACAATCATTCATTTGCTTTCGACAATAATGCAACAAAATACGCGCGCGTATAGCCGACACTTCTTTGATTATCAAGCTGCCGAACATAGGTAAGCAGGAAGAGAATCGAATAATTTTCTTGGATAAAACCTGCAATGTGGGCAAAAGAAGAGAAAAAGAAAAAAATAACGCTTCAAAAGTGATATTCAGATATTCATTGCTCGCTTCGCGTTTTTTACTTTTGCTACGCTTCACAAACCGTATAGAACATTCCAACAATATTACTAGAATATTTTGTGTTGTATGGAGATTGATAGAAACTAACGGAAAAACATCAGCGAAGATTCTCAAATATCTGCGCAAGTATCAAGAATTGTATTTTATCATTTATCTATATCAAATTGCATTTAAGAAATTGTGGATTAACTTTGCGTGAAATTTAACGATTCTAAACAAAGCGACCATAAACTCGATTAAGCATACATCACAACTCGTTTCTTAGTAATCGAAGAAAATTTCGTGACAAATTACAAATGAAATTTACACACGCACACACATATACGCATACACAATCACGATGAAAATCACTTGTTTCGCTCACAAAGATTACTATATGATACATTCCATCCTTAATGTCTACGATTGGCTTTTACGAGAAAGAATTCACATACAATATTAAAAGTCGAAGTCATTCTCTCCTTTACTTTATCTCGTATCAATTAATGGTATCGCTTATTATATCTAAATGTAATGACAATGAAAATGACTCTCTCTCTCTCTCTCACACACACACACACACACACACACACACACACACACACACACACACACACACACACACACACACACACACACACACACACACACACACACACACACACACACACACACACACACACACACACACACACACACACACACACACACACATACACACATCTTTTTATGCAAACCAAATAGAAATAACAGTGATGCTTCATTTATGATAAATAATAATAACATACAACTCATACATGCTATGTAACTATGACAGCCTATGTGAATGATATTAGTTATTCCATATTATATGCGAAATTTATGCGGAAACATCCAGCATTTCCTTTATAATCTTAGGACTTAGTTTCCTGATCACGATCGATCGTGTCACCTCGAAAAAAAATCACCTAATCGCTTTACAGCGTTACATTTATAGTACGGGGACAGCAAAGTACGATTTACTTAGGTCGATTAGATATCTTCATCTTATAATTTCTAGTAACGCGTTAATCGCGTTGCTCTCTTTTTTCTTCATATATATATATATATATATATATATATATATATATATATATATATTGTAATAAATTATTTAAAATTAAAAAGATAATAAATTACGCGAAAGCTAATCACTTTCCAAATACAGCAAATCCGCAATAAGTGGAAATCCGTGCAACAATGAATTAAACAATATTTTTATTGAGAAATTATTTCACTGGGGCTTACGAATCGTCGATTCTACAAGTCGACAAAGAAAATTGTCGTTTCGCTTGTTTTTCTTTTTTTATTGTAATAAATAGTATGGCTCGCAGTGCGTTCAGGAAACTTAGTCGCGTCTTAATCACAAAAACTTACGATAATGATTTTGAAGTCTTAGCTATAAGTATAACGGACGTCAACGTTAATATCAGTAATTCAGTAACATATTTAATGCGTAAAAATGTACAAACAAGACGGAGGTGCGAAATCGTACGCATAATGAGAACCGTGCATGAGAACGACGTGTCACGACGTTCAACGCACAATTTAATTAAAGTTAGCATCACTTCTCGTTTTAGTTTAAGTAACGACATTAATTGTCGTTTTACCGTATTACTATAACGTCGAAGTGGCTTCATTAGCTCGATTCGTATGGCTCATTGTGAAAGTGACACAAAGAGATTTGTCAAATACATCGATAAGCCGGTAAGCAAAATATCGAAAATGAAAAACAAAATTATGAAATCATGCGATTTCACTTTATAACAGAATTAAAGATATTTAAATATATAAATACTAACGCGAAACTTCAACATACAAGTACACGTGTATACATCAAAATCGATTATATATACCGTGAAATTTAGAAACAATTTTAACAATAGAAAAACAATAATCATGGAATTGCGCTTTTCAAAGAGTCATTTGCTTCAAAATTTCGAACTCAGATTAAAATGCTCAACGCACACATATTCTCCTTAAATAGTCTTACTTATCTAGAAGCTTAACTATATCGCATGGTAAATCGCATTTTATTTAACTAATGAGCAACATGAAGCATATAGAGTAAATTTTATCATTGTGAGCAGTGTTATGTGATGTTAGGCGCTAACATTCGTATAATTGGACGGGATAGAGTAAAGTGGTATTATCTCAGGCCAAACTAAACCGACCTCGAATTTTGCACGTATAAACGCGCGAGTTTTTCTTAAAGTATCGTTTTACTTTATTAATAAATAAATTTGTGATGCTAATTGTGATCGTTAATTATCATTAATTGAATCTAGTAATATCTATCTAATCATTAATAATTTACTATTGATAATAAAATTAAATAAGTAATAAATATAATTTCATATTAATCACGTTATTTATTAGAAAATCTGACAATTTCACGAATGTTAGCGCGCGTTATTAATTGCAAAATGAATGATTAATTCTTAATTTGATATTATCGTGCTGACGAAATTACGATAAAATTACAGATATCAAATCGCTATGTAACATGAACAAGTTGTATCTATGGCAGAGATAAAGCTTGTTTCTCAGCAAAACTCTGAAGCATGTTTTCTTTTATCGATTTTTCGTTGGTGTAGCAACGAGCAAAAAAAGAATTCAATCAAATATAACGGAAGTGCGTGCTGGTGCTAACTATTTCAATGACAACATTCTATTAATTAATTTGTGTTGTGACTATAATGTACAATATTATATATACAATAAATTAATAATGACTAATACTAAAACTTCAATGCATTGCAATGCATATCGAGCTCCAATTTTTCGTACATCTCTGCTGTCTCAATAATTTAGTTAAAGTATACAAGATGCTTCCGCGATTTGATTTTGCTACATCAGTATCTATATTGCATGTATATATTTTTTAATTTATAAAAAGTATTGATTAAATAATCATACATCATATTTGAGTTAGGCAAACGTGTAATCAATTGTATCTCTTCATTTTTAACAACATTCACGAAAATAAAAAAAAAAAAGAAACGAAATAATTGCGTTCTTATAAATTTTAAATATATTTAAAGCTCCTATTGGTTCACTGTAATCATCTTGAATTAAAACATTAGAAACAAAAAATATATAATAAAATTCTTGCAAAATGTATCGAATAATCATATATTTAGAAAATCAATTGTGTAATCAAAAAGAGAGCCACAACTCAATTCTAGATATGTTATTTATTAATTAACGGAGCGAAAGATGAGTTTTTAGAAGACTGAAAACATACTTTTATTGAAAAATGTTTTTATTTTTATTTCAATTTTAAGAATTTTCATCATGTGTTTTCTTGCTTTTGACATACTTTCCTCTTAAGAGTTGCAGTGAACCACTAGAAATAATGATTGCCTTAAATAATGTTTCCTTTCGCATATATGTATAAAATACATTAAGTACAAGAAATATGTTTCATCGAGTATAATTTTTCTTATATTCAATGCAATCAATTATCAACTCCATACATAAAGGAAACATATAGGAATAAACATAATAGATAAAACTGTCTCTTCTCCAATGATCTTGAGAGATTTTGACATATGCTGTTATCATATTATCGAATAACTCAGAAAATTTTATCTATCATTCATGATTTATTAAAAAATTATTAACAAAGATTTGAAAAATATATACAGTAGTATATTCAGTATTAAAAGATGTAATATGCAGATCCACAAATTATAAGATATACTGTATATAGGATGTCCGGTAAGTCATAACCGTATCATCTCTTATGTGAGCAAATAGAATGAGTTATGTTAAATGAAAAATGTCATATTCTGTACTACGTACGTTTACGGTTGATTAGTGCGTAGCAAAATGTTTGAATATGAATTACAAATGAAAAAAATATCTGCTTATAATGCATGCCTTCAAACATATACCTAGGCCATACGCCTAGCAATCGTGAGTATATATAACGTTGGATTATTTTGTTATACGAGCTCATATAACGATAAAGCTCGCTCATTCGCGGATTTGTATAAATTAATAACTCTTTAATTATTCCGAAAATTGCAAAATAATATAGAATTTTCAATATAACACTCTACTTGTCCACGAAAAGTGATGCGGTTATTATCGGATATCCTGTATAAATAAATTACATCTTTTTGCCTTTAAGACCAGTTTACTGAATCACAGAATCTGGAATTAAATTGTAATACTGCAACTCTTTATATTATATCAGAAATTTAAAGAAGATCTAAGAATATATAAACTGTTCTCTAAGCCTTTGGGATTATAATCTTAATTCTCTTAATATACATATTAAAGTTAAAATTATTGAAGAAAGCTTTTCTTTTTGACAAAATATATCGAATTCATCTGAAAATTGTTTTGTTTATTTTTACTATAAATATATCATTGTTTTGTAATTTCAATAATTTCATAAACGGAATCATCTTGTATATTATATAAATCATCACAATAAAATAGCGTTATAGATTCTCTTTGCTTTTCTTCTTTTCTTTCTCCAAAAATAAACATTCTATAAAACTATTTCGCGTACTGAGGATATTGTATGCGAGCCATCAAATACTATATTGATCATTTTATATATATATATATATATATATATATATATATATATATATATGTATATACATATAATGTGCTAATATTATTTAGATATATATGTAAATGAGATCGTGTAAATACTGTAGCCCGAAGCATAAAATCACTCCAATTATCTCACTATTAGAGCAATTTCAATATATGGTTTTGTGATTTCAATAGTAACTTTACTTTGAGTTTTGCGTTTCGACAAGTAAAATAATGTATCTCTCTGTGTACATTACACATGTTTGCAGTGTATCTCGTATATGACAAATGTTAAATTTTATGGAAATAGATTAAAACTTTTTTCTTCTTGGAAATATATATAAATATCTTAATCGCTTTCAGGTATTCAGTTGACGGAAGCCTATAAGTTTGAATATAGAAGTTCAATAAAGTTATATAAATTCAAAATCTGTGCTGTTTCCTGTTTTTCCGTGTTCTTTTCTTTCTTTTCTTTTTTGATTAGTCTCTTATCTCTCATACAATCAGTGTCTCAAAGTTATTCGACAAAGCATTCAAATTCTGCAGAATAACTTTCTTCTCATTTCATGTTTGATTAACACATAGGTAAAGCTTTCCGCTACATATAGGAGACTGATGCTTCCTCAGACATTTACTCAAATAGCAAACAAAATTAATTAATTCTTTTTATCTTTTCCCAATCCTGCATTAGTTTCGTGCGTGTTTGAAGCGGTGCCATCGCCAGAGTCGGACTTGTATTTTTTAAATACCTTCTTAGTCTCTTGGTGAACTTCTACGTTACTCTTACCAGTGCTTTTTTGTTCGGTGACAAGCACTTTATGCGGTAAAGATGTCGCGGTAGATTTCTCGCTGGTTTGACAATGCCTCTGATCCAAGTTCTTTTGTAAGCTCGTGGCATTAATTACTTGCTGTGTGCTCGTTTGCAGAACACCAAATGGAACAGTCTCCTCTTTTTCAAAGCATTGTTGTACTTTACTATTGCTTGTAGCTTGGCATTCATCGTTCTGAACTTTCTCTATATCTCCGGGCTGACTGTTACCACACATTGATTGTTGCTTGTCATTTTCCATGCTGATTTCTTTCGATGACGAGTAATCATCGCTCTTGGTACCTGTTGGCGAATCTTTCTCCTCGGCTATTCGCGGCAATTGCGTACTACCACAAGAATTCGACATACTTACGTTTCCTAAATTAATAGATATACCATGAGTCAATTTAGAATAGTCCGCTTTCTGTTCACTTGGCACTTTTTTTTCGCCCTTTGCATTCTCACTGGCTTCTTTAAAACTATCGTTGGAGTCATCCGATGCATCGCTGATATTGTGGGATGATTGCGCGATTGTCACGCGCGGTGTCACTTTCACCGCGGTATTCACCAATGGCGATATCGATGTTTTGTTTTCCGCCGAACGTGGATGAAGCCGATCAGGACTAAGTGCTCGTCGAAGTAGCGGCGAACCCGGTTCTGCAGATTTTGGACGGCCATATCCTTTTTTCTGATTATTCGGTGTCGATAAACATGCTCCTAAACATCATGGAATTATTGTTACAATATTGTTATTTGACAATAATTTATATTATCAAATTTAATATTATATATTTTATAATATTTTATAAAGTTTAATCTAAACTTAAAAGAATTTTGTAAGTCATTGTTAACAAAAATATCAAGAATTTTGGGCCAATTATTAAGTCTTTTATTTATTTGTAAAAATTATGCTTTACTGTGAATTAAATTTTTATATTTGAATGTAGATAAAAGAATTTGTCATGAAAATGTGAACATGATAATAATTATTTGTGTACTAGTGCATTAATTAAAGATAATGCCAAACTACAACGTCTGCAATTTACATCTATTCTGTTAAATGCTGTTTAAGATTTATAATTTTAGGAATTGACTTGATATCGACATTCACTATTATTTTTCTTTAACTTAATAGAGAAAGAAGAAGGAAGTAATAAATGTAAACACTGACATACACTAAATCAATACTCAGAATTACAAATCTTAAATAATACTGAATTAAATGCATTAAAATGCATATGAAAGCAAGAATTTTTGAAGATTTGCATAAAATCTATGATATATTTATATTTTGATTAATAAGTTATTTCAAGCTTTCTTGTTATTATTCATCAGTTTTCTTTAATTCTGTTCAAAATTATATCTATCTAGAGTTCAAACAGCTAATTCCTTAATTATTGAAAATAAGATCCACATTTATATATTTATAATTTTATATTTTATATTTATTTATATATTTATATATTTATAATTTTAACATTTTTATCTCAAAATGCTTCAAAAAGATTTAGGTTTTAAAGTAAGGATTAAATTTCATGAAATATTCCATAGATATTGAATTTTATCAATATTTTTATATTATCAAATTTTTAACATGATTTTGCCAGAAAAAAATGTTACTTCTTTTGATACAGAAAATAGTTTTATACATTCCATGGGTGCAAATTTTGAAAGGTTCTGTACAACATAACATATTGATCAATATCTTTTTCAGAATTTTAATTATGAAAGAAACTCAATTTATGGAAAATTGTAAGGCTAAAATAAATAAAAAAAGAACAGAAATTAATAATAATAAACATATTTATTTTCTTTTTAACAATTTTTTGTAATTTTTGTTTTCATAATTTTTAATTATTTTAATCCTTTCAATCCCATTGGATTATAATCGTAACATAATGTACTTAAAATCTCTCAAAAAAAGTAGAATCAAAAGGATTAAAACTAACTGATTAAATAATAATTTATATCTTTTATAAAAAAATTTTTAAATTATGAAAATCGCTGCAGGATTTTCCAAAAAAAGTAAAAGAAAGTAAAAAAGAATATAATTTTACAGACTAGATTATTTTAAAGATTTAAACTAAACTACTTTAGAGACTACTTTAAAGATTTTAATGCTATTTGACATCACAGCCTCATATTTCTTATAATGAATTGTTTTCTTTTTTTTTTGTCTCAAATCAAGATACAATATCAAAACAATTATTTTACATCTTAAAATACAGGAATCTATCTAAAAAAATTTTTTAACTGATATTTTTGTATTTAAATGCACCTTTTTTTTAATTTGTATTCATATTTATCTTTCTTTCGTTACATATTTCTTAATCGCATCCAACTGTCACAGTTTCCGAAAAGAATGCAAAAATACAATTAGTATACACGTGATTACTGTGATAAGTGTTTTTAAATTGCATAATTGTATTATTTTTTTCTTTTTATACCTGGGCTATACGACTGCGTAGTGTTGGAACTACCGGGTTGATGGCCCGTGGGAAACGCCAATGGGCTTGGACTTCTTGTCGGACTAGCAGGAATCGGTGATGGACTCGGTGTCCTGGCCAACGGCGATAACGGTATGTGGCCAACGGATTTTCTGCGATTTGGTGAATGGATGTTCTTCGCGGCCGTGTGCAGCTTATGCTTGAGACCATGAAGAGTACTTGGACGCTGGTAATGCGATTGGTTCGATATGCCTGATAGATTACCCACGGACGTATTCGAGCCCGGGGACGAGGAGTTCGGGCTGGAGCACGGACTCGAATTTCCGGTAGAATGATAAGAGTCTGTGCTGACACGATTTGCCGGTGGGGACGAGCTGCAGACGGATTTCGAACAGGCTGTAAAATATGGCGATGTCTCCTGCGAGCGAGTGAACGACTGAAATGATCGACTGGGTGTGACCATCGAGGGTGAACAAATTCCTGCGGCCATCTGTAAAATTTTTAACAAAATTCTCTATATCAATACAAAAAAAAACGAATCCCTCTTGTCATGGAATGTCTGAAATAATCTCTGAGTCCAATATTTGACAACTTTATGTACTATCAACAATTGACAATCGTGAATGTTGTTGTAAACTTTTGAACATAATGATTATTTGCGGAGTGTGTGATAGCATTCAAAAGCCATGTAATTGCATAAGAAATGCATGTTTAACAAAGGATGCAGCGAACAGAAACAATATCGATGGAGAATTGCCGGAAAAATGCATAAGAAATCATACCATAAGTGGAGGTTTGCTGTCGCTGGACAAAATGGGTGCTGACAATGGACAACTGATAGTTAACGGCTGCAAAAGAAAAGGCACTTAACGTAATCGCGTATATGGTGCTTTAAAACTTTCTTTAGTTCTTTTTTTTGCAATAGCGTGTAAAGAATAAACGTAACTTTTGTGTACATCGCTGTGCAAAATTGATGTCAACATTAAATATATCACACAACGAAATATGGCGTTTAATATCAGACAATATAGAGTATAGTTGAAGTATACAGTATACAGTTATCGTGGAATATAATTTGCATTTAGTAGTAAATGCATCGTATTCAAACAAAATTTTCCAGTATACCTGCTGCATCTCTACGCTCGCCCGTTTAGAGCTTATTTTCTTAAAAAGAGATGTCTTCCGTTTCTTGTCTGTGTGATCTCGTTTTTGCTTTCGTTGCTTATGCAGCGTCCGACGTGCCAGTTTACTTTGCGCAAGATCGCGTCGTCTACCACCGGTCTTGATGCTGGTGTTTTCTAATGGCGTGCTACGTAATGTTACGTGATCACCGCCGCTTAGCATCAGCTGCAAAACTTGAGTATGATATAAACCCTGCACCGGTTCACCGTTTATATGCGTAATCAGATCGCCTGGTCTCAAACCGGCTTCGAATGCCGGGCTGGACTGTTCAACCTCCTGTAGAAAAATGATTTTTATAAAATATAAATGAAATTAAATATTTTAAAAAGATTTGTAAGGTTCGTTTCTCAACAAAGAGAAGTAAAATATATATATATATATATATATATGATAAAATTTACAGATAAAATATACAATAATAAAAATAGAAATGCAAAATTAAAATGTTACATATATTGCATTATAAAAATTAAATACGAGTTTAGACATGCATAAGAAAAAGTATAAATCTATAATAAATAAAAATTGATATAATGTAGAAAGCAACAAAGAAATAAAGAATAAAAAAGAATAGTTTAATGAAATAATTTAAAAAACATTAACAAGAATGAAGAATAATATAGAACTTTTATATAAAGAATTATTAAAATCAGGTATGACAATAAATAAATTCCTATCAACTTCCATTTGATAATTAGAAGTAGTAATTTTAGAATTTTAATATATATATATAATAAATGTGATAGTTTGTGACATATGTGACACAGATTATTTTTTTATTCTTTGAGTAATAAAAAAAAATAATGTAGTTATTTATAGTTATTTATACATGCCATTACTAGATGATGCATGGTATAGAAATCACTGTCGCCATAATAAACTCTAATGGTGTGTACGGTAAAGCCAAAGCCACATGGTCCTCGACGAATGATAATAGGCGGTTTCAGACTAGTCACAAGAGGACTAAGCTCACGGCAAGGGGAAGTATCTCTCGAAGATGCAGTTGATGATCCACCAGGCGACTCAATGGGTTGAACATTTAGTGGTGCGTCATCTGAAAATGTATATTGATCCAAATGATAAAAACTAAATTATAAATTGTTCCATTGAAAAACAAAAATGTTATTCGGTCCAAATATAATGAATAAAACTTTTAACAAGTTTTTCTTTTTATATTTCGTTTTACTTTCGATAAATCTATCACTAGAGAAAAAAAAAATGCAATTCAGTCTTTCTACATTAGAACAATATCTTTTTCAATTTTCCATTTTTCTCGAGAAATACATACAGGCAAAATCACTGGTCGGAATCACTAATGATAATCCACTAGTCGAAGCGGATTTTATGACAGATCGAGACTTCTGTCGGGCGGATGGTAATACGGATATGGCACTGAAAGATTCGAAGGAATCAGTACTGGAATTGTGTTTGCTTTCCTCCGCTGCGTCTTTATTCGCCACTACGAGATCCAATCTGCAAATAAAAAAATTATGATTTTACAATTACTGAATCTATATTAATCATTAAATGAATCATGAATGTATTAAATGCAGAAAGCTATATGACAACTGTTATATAATTATTATATAAATTATACATATTATGTTGTAAAATAAAAGTATAATCTATAAAATATATGTAGAGTTATGCAAAAATTAGAAATGTATATGAAAGTTAAGAACAAATTAAACTAGAAACTAGAAGCAAAAATAATTATTGAGGATGTAAAAAATCCAATTTGAGAACAAAAAAATTAGTTTTGATTACTGAGTACTTGATTATTTAGTTGTCAAATAAATTATGAATTTATTAAACGCAAACAATTGTATGGCAGCTATGTTGATTATTATAAATATAAATTACATACATATATACATTAATGTTGTAAAATAAAAAATATAAAGTATGTATAAATTAAAATTATAAGGATATTAAAAATACATATAAGAATTAAGAGCACATTAAATTAAAAAAGAGAGAAAGAGAAAGAAAATTATACTGTTGCGAGGATATGGGATGCTGAATGACTCACATGTGTTCATCATCAATGGATATACTAAACCTGGGCAGCTTATCACGGGAATGCGTATGTCGTTTTCTTTGAATCTGAGGACTGATATCTTCGGACTCGGTTTGCGAAGAATCGGGTGTACTCAGATTGATTGATGTTCTTTCTGCCTGGGCACCTTTAGTGATCGATAATTGTGTCGACTCATTACTTGAAACAACAGTGCCGGACGTTATACAGGATGATACAATATTTGGTTTGTCGGTTCTGCTTTGATTCTCGATGCAGGTATTATTCTTTACTGATGGATGGGGCGGCCGATATTTCTCAGATAATGATACGGATTGTGACTCAACGAGTTTGGATGGCGGTGTAGCTGATGATATGGTCGATCCGAGAGACAGTTGCGCAAAAGTGCCTTCAAGTTCAGTACGGAACAGTTGTTTCTTAGAAAGATCGGATTCTGCGTCGGAATTGAATTGAGGCGGGCGCGTTTGAGAGATTTTGCGTGATTGTGGTGAATAAGAGGAGAACGACCCGAATAAGGGAGAATCATCGGTGTCATCTGTATCATCACCTAAGTCATGATTATATCTATCCATACGAGCTGAAATATTATGAGAGAATTCAATAACGGTAAACAGACATAAGATGGAAAATTAGACAATTATTATTACTACTTAGACGTAATTATTAATTATTTAACATAGATTCTAATAATATATAAATATTTGTAGTTTAAATTATAATATTAAAATATATCCGATATTTACTATCAAAATAACTTGTATCCTCATCGTTAACTAGTTGTGGTACAAATTCAGCTTTTTGTCTAAGTAAGCTGTTCCAATTTACTCCATAAAAATATGGATGCTCTTTGACTTCATGCGATCCACCAGTTCCTAATCGATCTCTAGGGCTCTGTTGTAATAGAACCGTTATAATGTCCTTCGCCTCCGGTTGGACAGGCCAATCATCTTCGTCTGGCCATTCAATATCATCTGAGAAATAAAAATTTCAATATTACATATCTATAAGATGTTTCGAAGTGCATTGCAGCTTATATTGAGTTAATTATAAGTTGAGCTAATAATAAGTCGTAATAAAAAAATCACCATTCACTGTGTGAGCAAATAATTCCTCAGGTGTTTCGCCAAAGAATGGAACACAGCCAATTAAAAATTCATACAATATAATACCCATGGACCACCAATCCACCGGTTTACCATAACCTTGGCGCAATATAACTTCTGGGGCGATATATTCTGGTGTTCCAAACACTTGCTTATCCGAGAACTGTCGTGTATCTCGATCGATATAGCCCTCGTAAAGATTTGTTGCCACTTAACATAGATAATTATTAATTTAAATATAATTATTCACTTCTGATTGTCTTTATTTATGCTAATTAAAGCTTTCAAACTTACAGGACATTAGACCCATTTTACTGAGGCCAAAATCAGTAAGCTTGATGTGTCCCAAGGCAGTGATAAGTAAACTATAAAAGAATAATAATTTGTAATTATATATTTCGCTTCTATTTTAATATCTTCTTGTTTTATAAAATCTTACTTATCAGGCTTCAAATCCCGATGTACAATGCCATAACTGTGTAAATATTCAACAGCCAAGACAGTCTCTGCGAAATAAAATCTTGCCATATCTGGTGGCAGTGGACCTATATTTTTTAACAGATTTGCACAATCCCCTCCCTCTACGTATTCCATTACTAAGCATAAATGTTTCTGAAAAACATATGTAATTATTAATAATTTAATATATTATACTCGCAATATAAATAAAATAATACGCATACCTTGGTTTCAAAACTACAATACATGGAGACTACAAATGGATTATCTGTAAAACTCATTATATCTCTTTCGGCAAAGACTTGCTCTACTTGATTTCGTAGCATTAAATTATTCTTATTGATTTTCTTCATAGCAAATCTCTGTCGAGTGGTCTTCTCTTTTACCAGATATACCGCGCCGTATGCACCATTGCTAATGAGTTTCAATACTTCATAGTCACTTTCGCACGGAATACGTTGACATTTATCATCATCCTTATTTGGACTCGATGCTACTTGTAGATTACTGTCACTGGAGCTTGCTGAATCCTCCAATTTATTCAAATCCTCCTGCAGCTCTAAAAAAATCGATATATGAAAAGATCGACATATGAGAAGATAATAGATTTATTTAGAGGAATATATTACGTTGGTTTAGAAAAATAAAAATATATACCGGATATAGGATCCCTATTTAAAGATAGTTTTGTAATGATATATTGGGGAATATCAGTTTTTATTCCAGCATTGACTTTAGCTTGGCCCTCTGCTTGTTCGAGTAAATGATAAAATTCTTCAGGATCGAATTCCAAACATTCTAATAGACGAGCTGGACGCGATATAACCAATAAAAGTTTCTTTATCAATCCTGTTAATCTCGTAGCTGCTTCTAAAGATTTATCTTTTGTCTGTAAAAGAATTGCACAATAATTATTGTATGTTTCGATGAAGAATTACAATGTGTGCATGCGTGCGTGTGCGTGTATGCACCTCCATTAATAAATGTTCCAGATTTTCGCTCATCTCATAAAAATATCTCGTTGTAATTAATTTTTCCTGAGATTTCTGTAAGCAGTCTCTGGCCATTTCGATTACTTGATGATGTACAAAACGTAAAATTGGTAAGGAATCTTGCGTCATGTTAGCCATTATTTCAAATTCATCTATCTCTTTGTTTTCATTAATAAAATTGGTCAGTCGCTCTTCCATCTGTTGTGTTGCCTGAAAATATAATAATCGCGTTTGATATAACTTGCTATTCTATTAGACATTCTTATATTAATAAAAATAAAACATCAATAATATATCAATAATACCTTTGGAAATCTTTCTTTATACAAAGTATTCATCATAACAATTTCGCTGTCGAGAACAGGTGATCGACTTGGACTACTATAATTCCACATAAAATTATAGATAATTATAGATAATTAATGTATATATAATGTATATATAATAATTTTTTAATCATAACACTATAAAAACATTGGATAACAGACAATAGAAAGATATTTTAATATGTAAATGTCATGTATATTGTTATTTTTATAATGTACCTCAAACTTCGAGAACGTGGACGATGTAATGGTGATCGACGACCTTCTTCTTCAAGGCTAAGAGACGCGCTACCTGGAATACTCGATATGCTAGAGCCTGGAAAGCCCGGATGTGAGGAGCATGGTGTTCCGGGCTTAGAGAAGTGGCAAGATAACATGCGTAGTTCGTCCTTGGTGGGAACATTTGGCAGTTGATGCAAACGTTCTTGGCTCGAGTATTGTGACTAATGGAATACAAATGACAAATTATAATTGTGGTTAGTACAAACAGGAAATGTTTGCTGCATATCAATCAACTTACCGAGACATTACTAGAGCCAGGTGTTGTTCCATAACCACTGGACGGTAAACTAGCAACTGACCATCTTCTGCCATCACCAGTTCCTGTAGCACCTCCACCAATTCTTGAATATTACAACATTTACTTAATATTTTTAAAAATATCTTATACAAATAAATTATAAAGATATTAAAAGATATAACTTTTAGAAAAGATAAACTTTTAACGATTGTATTATTCAAAAACAAGCATTTCTTTATCATACGGTCATTTCTTTTCAAAGATTTTGCATAGTGCAGTTTCTATCATATTATTTTTTTTATTTATATAATACTAATAATATAAAAAAATAATATAAAATAATATAAAAAAATATATTCACGACATCTTATCTACTCGAACAATTGGGTTGGACTAATTTAAATATCCTGAGACAAACAGTATAAATATAAAATAGGTACCTTTTAATTGGAGCAAAAGCAAAGTGTGGACTGGATGACATCCTAGGGCTTTCTAAGGGACTGCCTACAATCGGGACGAATGCTATATCGGGAAATAAGCAATAGAAAAATTAATTTGCTATATTTACTTAAAAGCAATAAAGTAAACATAAAAAAAAATATTAAAAACATATTTCACTATGAGTATAAGAGAATTTTGTAGGATGTAAAATTTTATAAAAAATCTTTAAGATCTAATTTATCAAGCTACTAAGTGATAGGATATAAAAATATATTCTAAATCTAACAAAATCAAACGCATGTATTTATGTATGTATGTATTTAAGTTATAAAGATGTCTCTTTATTTTAAAATATAATGAGAGAAAAGTAATATTCTTAAAATAAAGATGATTAAAAAAATATGAATAAAAATTGCATACCCGATAAAGGTGAATGGCAACGTGGTAAAGTAGGTGATGTAGTTGTAATGAGAGATTTACGATGAGCCGCTTTAGCAGCGCGACGAGAAATGTTAAAGTCACGCTACAAAAATAATAGTTATTTTTAAATATACACCAATAAGTAACATCATTATATATATCAATAAAGATATACTAACCACGTGAACTGACAGAGAAGGTGCTGATTTTCCGATCGCAGAATTTCTCATGCGAACTAGATTTGATAGCTCTCCACTAACTAAAAGCATATAATTTTGAGATATAATGCATGTATACATATATAATTCAATAAAATAAATTATTTCATAGATATGCAAGAAACAATAAGATTTAGTTAACATACTAGTTGCCATACATACATGTGACCTATCAAGTTACATATTCTCAAATCTTGTAAAAAAATTCTCTGAAAATTCCTGGATTTCCCAGACATTTTTGCTCAAAATTTCAAATAAAATTAGAGAATTTTAAAATATAATTTTAAAAGAAATTTTCTTTTTGGATCCACTTTTCAATGTCTTTTAATTACAAATCCAAGTTATTTAATAACTGAATATTAACACTCTGACTTTATCATTCTGGTAAAAGTATAGAATTTTCTTTATAAAAACTTGTAAATTATATGTAAATATGCATATGAATTTTGTCTAATTGTCAACTTGATCAGATATAGTGGATTGCCAATAGCTTGCATTATAAAAATAAAATTATTGAACAGCTTTCTGATATTTTTATCAAATTTTTTTTAAATTTAAATTTTAAATTTTGAAAAAAAATTTACAAAATTTTAAAAAATTCTAAAATTTTAAAAAATAAATTCCCTGAATATTTTAAGTTTTTCAGCAAATAGATATTCTGTCTCATCTATATTGATGCAGCCAATATGTTATAAATTAATATGGAAGATGTTATTAACCAGGCCGAACTGGAGCTTCCTTGCTTTCAACTTTTGGTGGTGTTGGACGTTTGTGTACTTCCTTTTCCATATTACCGGCAGTTTCTTCTGCTTCGTTTTGATCAAATACAAGAACTCTAGCAGAGTTACCGTGTGATCGCAGACGCGGTCTACTTGGTCTGTTTCTAGTCTGATCCATGCTTTCATTCATTGGGCAATAGCAAGGAAACTAGAAATATAAACAAATGTTTCAACCATATCAATTATAACAATACAAAATAGCAATAAATTTGTTACGATTATATTTTTCATCATTTATTTCTCATTTTTCTTTTTTTCTAAAAATTCTGGATATTATTTATTTTCTTTCTTTTTGAATTACAAAGAAAATGCAGGAATATTCAACTAGTGCAAAGAAATCTAATAATGATATTTATATCATATAATTTCCAGATGAAAGAAAACAAAGCTTAAAGGAGGATAGATAGCTGTACTTTTACAACACACCTTTTAGGATGCTTAGAGTGAAAAGAGGAAGCTTCAAAGGAAATAAAACACCCACGTGCAACCGTGTACGAGCTCCGATCCTCTTTCTTTCTCCTACACCCTTAGCGTTCTCGGAAATTCCTGGGAGTCACGATCGCTATGAAGTTCCATCTCGGGGTTGACATTCTCCAGAGTGCCTCGCGAAGATACATTACGAGTGGGATGGTGGAGAGAACTACGGGGAAGACGAGAAACCGTCGTCCGGGCACGTGAGGGATCCACGACACAGAGGAGGCTTACGGGGGATTGGTGACGGGATATACAGAAGAAAACACGCACGACACTAGGTGCAGGCGACGGCGACGGCGACAGCGATGGCAACGGCGACGGTGACGGCGGTGGTGGCGGCGGCGACGAGAACGACGATCGAAGGGACGCGATTACCGGCCGCCAGAGCCATCTTCTTTAACAGCAGCGACGATAATACCGAACCTTCCTCAGGATACGACGGGATAGAGCGGTCCTTCTCACGTGCTCCTTGCGGGATTATAGTCGCATCTTCGCTATCGTCGGGGCGAGGGAGGCTTAATTAGGGAACGCGACCGGAGATCCCGGAGATGATGCGATCACGAATTCTGTGACTCATGATGGACGCATACATGTGTGAAGTAGCGTCGCACAGTGCGCATATACACACACACACACACACACACACACACACACACCATCATACACCGTTAGAGCCGCGCATACACTTTTTTGCATAAGGCATAATGCATACGCATAAAAAAATTAACCAATCAGAATATTTTATTTCCATTATGAAGGTAGAAATGGAGGACTATGATTGGTTCATTTTCTTATGCATTATGCAGAAGTGTGTGCTGTAGCCCTTAAGCAGTGTCTACAATGAGACTTTAAAAACCGATTACACCAATATTATTTGGGCTTTAAGATTTAATACATAATATACGTGACACATATTATATATTAAATATCACTTAAAATTCAAAATAACGTTGGTGCAATCGAGCCTAAAATATAAGACTTAAGAAATTGGCTAATCATAATCGATCTATAGAAGAATAATCGATTGTGATTGGCCAATTTCTTAAGTCTTAAAATTTCATTGTAGACACCGCAGTCTCGGTTTACAACCAATCATAGTCGATTATTTTCCTACTTTTCGACTATGATTCGTCTATGACTTAAGGCTTAAATCTATTTAGAGCGGAACTAAAAAGAACAGACTAAAGCTTGCAAATTCATAATCGATGACAAACTTCTTAACCTACAAAACTCAATTTTAACAATTACTATTTTCTGAGTACTAAGCGATGATTTTTTAAAGTTAATTAAACAATTATCGATTTTTTTCTTTTTGAACCTATGTTTTTAGGCAAAAAGAAATCAAATGAGTAAAATCATTAAGTTTTAAGGTAGGACGCCTAAATTTAAAGATTTACTTATTTATTTTCATTAAATTATAACATTCTCGATAAAAAAAATTGACAAAAGTTTAGATCGATACTGAAATGTTTAAAGGTGTATTTGATACTTGCAATATTCTTAGAATTAGGTCATTTTTATTATTTATCGAATGTTTGATAAGGAAATGAGGACGCGCTCATGTGCTTAGAGTATTAAATCGTATTTTAAACGTACTTTAAATCATTCGAATCATTTTTATAAACTTTGGTTTAAAAATATGTTTGATTTTGAATCAAGGTGTTTTACAAATTTATATCAAATCATTAGAATGTAAGATATTACACACATTTAGAATAGTAAGAACTGAAATGAAAATTATTAGGTATATGATCTCACAAAGGAATAAAATTAATAAAGTTTATAAAGTTTTAATGGTCGATGATGTATATATATTTTTATTTTTTCAAAATTAAAAGTCTAATCAACTTCACAAATTAATTTAAATAGCTTTATAAAATATTTCTAAAGTTTTTATAGTTTTTCTATAAAAGTAAGACAATAGGATTTCACTACACTGATACTATAAAATATGAGAAAAGATAGACCTATTGTCTTACATAATCAAAACTAAATCAAAATAGATAAATATTTCATTTCTATAAATCTATAAATCTTAAATTTCAATTAAATTAAACATTTACTTCAGAAATAGAATAACTAAAACTTCACATAGATTTGATTAAATTATGTGAATGCATGGAAAATGAATACAATAAAATAAAATTATTAATATGCAGCTATATTCTAATCTGAAAATCAGTGATAGAAATCCAAATAAAAATTTTATAAATTTTATAAATGTAAATTTAGTATTTATATCTTCTTTATTTTTAATTTTCCATTGCTTTAATTAGATCTTAAATTTTTTAACAGGTACATGTAGTTTTTTGATCTGTAACATTTTGTAACAATTATCCTAGGCTAGAATGAGGACATTGGTTCCATGAGTGGAATAAGATAGAATTATGAATTAAATCAGATCTAGTAATATTGAATCAATAATCAAGTTTTATTCACAATTTATAAGAATTCAATGACTGGACAGTATTGAATATTTCTTTAAAAAAAAAAAAGATAATCTAGTTTCTGAAGTATTGTGTAACGAATAGAGTAATAACGCTGAAATTATAATGCTAGTTTCCAAGTAATTCGTTCTTATTAATAGCATTTTAGATGATGTATATATCATATTTATTATTATATTTTCATATGTAATACCATCTTTTTTCACTAGTTCTATTTCTATTTTTTTCTTTTTGCAGATATAATTACTACATTTGAAATTTTATTTTTTGCCAATATGTTTTCTATATCAAGAAATTTACGTCAGATGAATCTTTGGCGGAATGTAACGAACCAATTTGTTGTTTGCTCCATAAGAAATCATCATCGTACCTGGCTGTGTAAAAAATCTCTCATTCAAGATAAAATTGTCCACAGAAAATCACAGTACTTAATATTGCAAAAATGTGATTTTCGCACCACACAAAGTTTATGTATTCCACCAATAGTAGCTTTGCTTTTGCGTCCTGTTTTACGTATTAGTACGTTAATAATGGGACGTAGTATAAAAAGATGGTGGCGACGCAAGCCTAAGAAAGAGAAGGAAGAATATAAACAGTGGTTTAAAGAAAGGCGCAATGTATTTTTGGGTAAACTTCTTTAGATCTTTAGAAATTGTTAATAGTTTGATGTTATGCTTTAGCTATATTTATTTCTTTTGTACAAGGTTGTTTTGGTCTCTATGGCTTAATACTAGCTGTTTATTATATAACTCATCTTGAAACTGATCCATTGACGCAACGTTCAAGATTTATTATCTTTAATCAAGAACAAGAGAAGAAATTAGGGAATATGATTCTTGAAGCTGTACGTAAGCTATACTTGTATATAACATATAATCATAACAACATAACACTATTAAAGATTTTAAAGCCTTCATACATTCATATTTGAGACATTCACTATCTTTCAAAAGCTTATATATTTCATAATTTTGTTTTGTTTAGCATTTAGAAACTCATAAAAACGATTTGGTACCAAAGACTCATCCAGCTTACAAGAGACTTTTAAGGGTTATTGAAAAAATTTTTATAGCTAATAAAGATTTAAAGTTTATGAGAGAAACAGAATGGACTTTAACTGTTATCAGTACACCATTAACAAATTCATATGTCTTGCCGGTATGCATATAATGTTATATAGTTCAATATATTTGATATGTTTGATATGTTTGATATGTTTGATATGTTTGATATGTTTAATATGTTCAATATGTTTAATATGTTCAATATGCATGAATTACTTTTATTTTGTTTCGTTCTCTCAGGGTGGAAATATCTTTATTTCCTTAGATATTTTAAAAATTATTGAAAATGACGACCAATTAGGTATTATTTTAGCCCACGAAATGGCTCATTCGCTGCTGTTACATTCTGTAAGTATTGTGCTTACATGAAAATTAATAAATATTAACATGAAAAAAATCAAGAATTTTTGTCAATAGCTTGAGGCATTATCTGATCAACTATTATGGGATTTTTTAATAGCAATACCTGTATTATTAATTTGGGCTTTATTTCCTGATTTATCGGCTGCTATAATTCATATGATAGGAGAACGAATTGTGAATCTTATATATAATCTTCCAGTCAGCAGAGACTTGGAGAATGAAGCTGATGAAGTAGGACTTAAACTGGCTGCAAAAGTACGAATATTATGTATTAGAATCTAATATTTATATTTTGCGTTTTATGCTTATGTATGTATATAAAAAATTTATTAAATTAAAATTAGTATATTGCATATTGTTTGCACAGGCTTGCTTTGATATTCGTGAAGCTGTTGTATTTTGGGCTACGATGAGGACGCTTACAGAAATGCATACATTGCCCACAGAACTGCCATGGATATCAACACATCCTGCTCATGGCGATAGAGAGAAAAACTTGAACAAAGCAATGACAAAAGCATTAGAATTGCGAAAAAACTCAGGGGTATATTACTTAAATTTTATTAAAAAATTAGTAATAACAGTTAAAGGCTCTCTGTGAAAATAAATCAGGAATATAAGCAATAAACTATTCGAGCTGAAGCTAGATGACAATGCTAAATATATTTTAGTAAATATTAGCGTTTACAAAATTTTATTCCCGCAATGCAAATGTTTCGATATGTTTATCACTTTCAATATGTTTATCTTTAGTACAAAACAATAAAAAAAAAATAGAAATGGTATTCTTGACGCATGTTAAATTCAGTTAATAACAATTCGAGGCGCTATACAGTTGTTCAAGAGATAAAATTCATAGATGAAAAAGAAGTCAAAATACTTCGCCTTAAATCAAGTTGATAAAATGGTTTTTAACGATAGGATCAGATGTGAACATATACAAACTGATGGAATGGAGATAACCACCAGAAAATATCTCAAAAGCTGTTATCGTGAGATTTAACAAGGATGTGAATATTGAATAAAAAGTTTGCGAAAAGTTTGCGTTGTGGGAAAGAAGTTTTGTAAACATTAATATTTACACAATTAATTAACATATATTTAACATTTAGCTTTATCTCGAATAATTTCTTGTTTATATCCTTGATTTAAATTATTGTTAACTATTTTTTATTATTATATGGATATTATTATATCTATTATTGCCATGATTTCATAAACTATGTTATATATTCTGTTGTTATGCAATTATACTATAAATTACATATTGTATATTTATATTTTGTTACATATATATAAAAAGTTTTTAATTTGATTGACAGTGCTCAGCGTTGTCTACAGCAGATCCAAGGGACAAATTTTATAAACGATCGACAAAAGAACACGAGATTTATTTCAAACAGAGAGGGATAATTTAAGATCAGAAGTACAAACAATTTTATCATTGTATTTAATGAGTTTAATGAGTTAAATTTTTCTTCAAAAGTTATTAAAACATCTGTACATATATTGTACATATATTGTAAATATAAAAAAAATTTTATCAGCATATGGTTTTATGATATCTTTATAAATATAGGGCATTCCTGAACTCAGTGCCAAAACTACATGTTTTTACAGGTGTATACAGCGGCTTTGGCACATAAAAATAAATCAAAGTTCGAAAAGTATAAAAAATACGAAGATTGCAAGGAATACCAACAAGTTTAAGATCCTACACATAATGGAGGAATAGAAATTAGGAACAGAATTTAAATTTTGAAAAAAAAAGATTAAGAATAAAGATTAAATGTAACACATAATGGACACAGTAAGTAAGTATAAGATAACTGTATCTTATACTTATTTATCTTATATTTACTTATGTGCATTTTGCATTATTTGATTCTTAATTTTTACTTTCAAAATTTAATATTTATTTTTGTTCCTAATTTTTATTCTTACTTCTCTGTTGTGCAGGGTCAGTAAGGATGCACACGTATGTATTTTTCATTCTTCACAAATCGGATCTTTATCGTTCATGAATAGACATAATATCGCAATTATAAATAAAGGCATAAGCGAACCAGATGCATGTTTGTCAAAAGTACATACAATGAATAATCTTTAAAACATATAAAAGTTAACATGTTTTGTATATTCAATAATGTATTTTGTTAAAATGTCTATATTAGGTCTATGGATGTTTGAACTAAATAAAAATTAAACTTCCAGTAGACGTTTACATATATACTAATAGAATTAATTATCGATGAAAATAAGGATATATTGAAACAAAACATGTATTTAATTCCGAAACAGTTGATGGTAATTTGCAATATTTTATTATAAATTTATTATTATATTTAAATTTGCTAATAAACTATTAAGATATTATTAAAACTTTGAGTAATTATTAGATATAATAATTATGAGAACAAAGTTATTTTATAAAAAGTTAATTAAGTGTATAAAATTTATTCTCCTGAATCACAGAATTATTTTAAATAACATGATTTATATTTAAAAATAAAATATTTTTAATAAATACGATAATAATAAATACGATATATTTATATTTTCTCCTATCAATATTAATTATTTATAGTTATTTATAAATAATATCAAAAAAATTTGCCTGACATTAAAATGACGAATATTATAAAGTGATTTATGGTGATTAACTTATCAGTCTTTCCTGTTCTTTTGATGATACAGTCATTCTATTTCATTGAAACTGTGATGAATCATATTATTTCATTTTAATTCTTGTGTCCATATAAACAGTAATCGCACGTTATTCTTGATGCAGTTATACATTTTTTGTTGTTGGTTGTATGCTTTAAATTTACAAAGGAAGAAAATTATTAAGTTGTTAATGCCGTGACATACAAATATATAGAATTAATGTGTTCATCTACATAACAGAAATTTATAGTGATTCAGTGTAATGATGATGAAATTTATATTAATTGCTAATCTCTTAATCGCATCTGCATATAATATTGATACAAATTACCCAATACTGTATCCGAACAGTGCCACTAATGCGGATCAATATCTAAATACAAAATTTGAACACAGTTATTTCGGTTACTCAGTATTGCTGCATCGTTATTTACAGGATAATACTTCATGGTAATATTTATCAATTCAATTATATTCATGATTTTATAAAATATCTTGTAAAATATCTTGAGAAAAAATGAGAAAGTGAATGCAATTTAAAAGTGTTTTAAAAACTCTTTTGGAAAAGATGCCATTATATTTATTAAATATCAAGTCAAATAAGACATTAATTTAATGTTTTATATACGTATATAAGGTACATACATGTATTATATGTCCCATTTTAATAAATGATCAATTTCTGGAAATCAAGATTTAAAAAAAATATTTTGTACGAATTTTTATGACTTAAATTTATGATTTAATATAAAAAAATATAAAAATATTTTATTAATATTTCGATAAGCTCTCGAGGTTAATTACAAGAATATGTAATAAAATGAGGATTTTCATTTGAAAAAATAAAGTTAATCTCCATATGATCCTGGCACCACGTACACTCAAGATTAAATCAATGGCACTATCTTATGTCCCTCTTGCAGTCATAAAACTTTTATAAAAGATATTTTTTCTAAAATCTCATTGTACCCAGAAATTGACTATTTTAATTAAAATGGAACACTTTGTATATTAGATATTTTTTTGAATTTTTTACACAATATATTTAATTTTCGGAAATATATATTTCCAGAGTAGAATTATTAGCAACTACCCAAATAATAGGATTATCATGAGATGTGATATCGTTTTGATCTGATGTGAAACCTCGAAATTATTTACTTAGGTTGATATATTTATGATTTGTTTATTTGTTTAAAATATATTGAAATATATATGTATCCCTTTTTAACAGGCTATTCATAGGAGCACCTCGTGGAAATTATTCGCTATCATTACACAATTCAACAAGATCAAAAATTTTCGATGAACCTGGTGTAGTTTATCGGTGTATCTTGTCGGGTCCGTGTGTGGAAATTAAGCCGGTTCCTGATGCGAGCAAAATATCATATATAGAACAACTTAGCATGCACGCATATATAAGACAGAACCATTCTTGGTTTGGTAGTGCAATGGCAATAGAAAGGAAAAACGATTTTCTTACGGTATATATAAAGGATTTAAGAAATTAATTAGGATTGTTATGATTTAACACTTATATATAATATACTTTTTTAAGAAAGAATTTAATACTTCAGTAAATAAAATATTAGCAGCTCAAATAAAAAAATAATATAGATTCATTGTTTGCAAACGATTAATGATAAATAAAATGTTTTCTATCCTTAATTTGCTCAAATTTAGCCATTAATCCTTTCATATTGATTAGCAATTCAAATAACTAAATTTGTAGAAAATAGATTTTGTGAAAGCATTTGTTACAAACTATGTCGGCAGAAATAGGACTATTTCTCATTTCTTGACAAATTTTTATAGAAAAAGATTTTAAAAAGAAAGTAAAATGAAAAAAATAAAAATAATGAACAAAATTATATTTTTAAGAATTTTAATATTTCTGTTAAGAAACTAAAAAATAACGTATTTATACATCTTTTAGACACCTTTTAAATCTTGCTTGAATTACAGATATGCGCTCCACGAGCAATTCTGAACATTATACTCAACAATTTGAAGGATGTGAATACCATGCAAGGCATGTGTTACAGTGGTCATGCATCCTTGAAAATACTGAAGATGGAAATGTCTGAAATTGAACATTTTGGTATTTTTTTTTATCTTAATTTTATAGTTTCTAATCGATGATTTTCTAGTTGATTAGAATAATTTATATCTAACAACTTTTATTTTTTTTTTTAATGATATATTTTTATCAATATATAACATTGTCATAAAAATTATGTCATAAATTTAAATATAAAAAAATAATGATGAAAGTAACTATTAAATTCATTACTGTTACTGAAAAAATGTAACTATCGCCGTTGCCGTTATAGTTATTAAAAAACAAGTAACGCTGTTATCACTCCGTTACCAAAAAAAGTAACAGTAACGGCGTTACAAGTAACGCGTTCTTTCCCAATGCTGCCTATATCTATTTCATATATTCATAACATAGTTTTATTCCAAAATCATTAAAAAACATATTTGCTATTTGGAAAGAATGACATTAAATATTATACATATAGATAGACATTAATAGATAGACTTTATGTATACATCAGATTACGGGAAAAATGTGTGGAACGATCCAATGTATGGTTTTTCTGTTGCTTTTGCTGCATCATTACAGGTATGTTAATGAAATATTGTTACATAAGCATATCCAAGAAAGAAGAGTTATTTAAACTCCTCCAAAATTAAAACAAAATTAAAGTTAAAGCTATGATTTACAAAATTTAATATTTTTTCCATTCAAAATCAGGAAATATTCTGAGTTCTAAAATATCCAAAAAAAAAAAACGATTCATTAAATAAAAAAAATTGCTATTTATGTATTAATAAAATTGATAAAAAGTCTCCCCAAAAGAATCCTGATTATGCTCATGGTTTTATATATTTTAATGATACCTTTTTTTCAAGGCACAATAGCATAATAATATTTTTTAAGCTATATAACTGTTACTTGTTTAAGGCTTTTATAATTTGAGTAATTTGATCATTATTACAGAATACGTCTGAAACATTAAACCGTATTGTAGGAAGACCAAAAGACAATGTCATAGGTAGTGTTGATATAACACGTTTTGTTAATACACATATGCAGTACAGATTTTATGAAATATATAAGAAAAGTAGGGAAATATCAATACCAGATGATCAATCGCAAATAGGTACAAATTCTATGTAATAGAAATTTTTATTGCATGTAATCACAAAATACAAAAATAAATTTTGATTCAGGATATATGATGGGCTATGCGGTAACATCAGGAAATTATTTTAACCGAAATCAACCTTTGTACGCCTGTGCGGATCCAGGATGGAGTTATATAGGGCAGGTAAAGTGTTTTATTTATGTTATTTATTTAGATAAAATGCTTTTCTTCCGAGATCACATTGCAACTTAATATGTTATTATCAAGATTGGATAGTAACTAGTTAAAAAAATTAAAAGTTAATTAATAAAGTTAAAAAGTTAATAACTTTTAATTTAACTTAATTTAACTTAATTTAAATAGATTAATTTATAACTTCAATTTATTTTTAAAACATATAAACTTTAACTTATTAATTCTTTTCTAAGTTAAAAATTTACTATGTAGAAGAAAAAAATTGAAAAAAAAAACATATTCCAATATAAAAAAAATAATATTTCTTTATTATTTTATATAAATTTAATTTACAAATAAAATATTAAATTTATTTCATTACAATTTATTACAATTTATCTACATTGTAATTGTTTTATTATTTAGAATATTTCTATCTTAAAAAATTATGACATTTTAATTTAATATAAATAATAATTTAATATAAATAATTTTTAAACTTAACTTTTAATTTAATTTGAGTTAATTTTAACGCAACTTTAATTGAATTAGTTTTTTTGTTCATGTAATTTTTGATTAAATTAATTTTATAACCCATTAACTTTAACTTTAGTTGAAAAATAATATTAATTTATCTAATCTTGATTGTTATATAACAGGTTGTTATAATCAACTTGGACGGAAATTTTATTACAAAACTTCATGGCAATGAGATCGGCGAATTCTTCGGGGCCAGCTTGGCCAGCGGTGATTTAAACAATGATGGTTTACACGATCTTGTAGTCGGAGCTCCACATTGGAAAAACGATAACGGCAGAGTCCACGTATATTTGGGCACTTCAAGAGTAAAATTTTTATTATTATATAAAATGGAAATTACCAATAATGAATTCTTTATTAATTACCTTATCAATTTCTAAATAAACTGAATCAACTTCGAGTTCAGCTAGAAACATTCTAAAATAACTGAACAATGTTTTTTATCAAGTTGTTTATTATCTTAATACAGGAAGAATTCGAGGCAGTTACGATTCTTGAAGGCGTTAATGAAGATGCACATTTCGGTTATGCATTAGCAATTGGTGATATGGATGGAGATGGTTTTAGTGGTAATTAAACATGACTGTATTAACATGATTGTATTAACTTAAAGATATTTTAAGCGAGAAAGCTTAAATAAGGCAAAAATAATTGCCAAAATGAATGTATTATTTTTATTAAATCATAGATATCATAGTAAGTGCTCCTTGGGAAAAATCTGGAGCAATTTATATTTATAACGGCGACGCGAGTTTAAAGGATAAAGAAAGACTTACAATATCGCAAAAAATCACGATGAAATCATCTGGTCTTAATAATCTAGCGAAAAGAGTGAATATACAAACGTTTGGATTTTCAATATCTGAACCAGTCGATATAGATAACAACGGGTTAGTAAATTAATATCTGACTTTCTATTATGTTTTGTTGTGGATTATATTTAGTTAATTGAAATAAATTTATTGTTTGATTAGTAAATTCTTTTTAAGTTAATAGAAATTTATTAGTCATTTATTGTCAATCTTGAACTATTTAAATATTTAATAATAGCATTTAACAAAGCACTTGCAATACTTTTTCTTCAATAATAAATCATTGTTTTTTTAATTCTGAATAAATAAAGTAAATATTAATTACTGTTTAAAACATATTCAATCAGAGCAACACATTCTGAAATTATGCTAGATATGTTGTAAGATATCCCAAAATACTTGTTTTTTTATTTTTTAAGTATTGTGGACACATTCGAGATAATTTGAAGACATTTTGTACTATTTTAGCATACATATCTTTTGTGACATTTAAATATCCGAATAATTAATACATTGAATTTTTTTTATTCAATTTAAATACTCAAACTATTCAGATAATCCGTATCTTAATATTCGAAAAATTGAATCCGAATTAATGAATTTATAATTTGAATCTGTAAAAAATTTATCTGCGTTTCCGAAAATTAAAAGTAATATTTAAATTAATAAATTGAAATATGATTGTTTTAACTTATTTCTAATATCTATTTACGTATATCTATTTACGATCTGTATCAATTATAGGTATACTGACATCGCAGTAGGCGCCTATAAATCAGGTCATGTTATAGTACTTCGGAGTAAACCTGTCGTAAGAACAAACTTGACTTTATATACCATTCCAAGTATTTTACAAAGGAATGTTAACAACTTTTTGATTAAAGCATGCGTTGAATATGATTCGGCAAATACACATGGTATATTTAATTATAAAATATTATACTTTATTATGCAACAATTTATCATGCTATAAGCATAATTTACTATTTATAGCTTTCAAAATCTCTTTGATCATGGATAAAAAATATAAGCGCACTAAAGAGACTTTCTTGGAAATGTCCTCGATGGATTTTTCTGATCATATGTGTATGAATGTCACTATTACTCTTTCGGTATACATTTCCGCATTGATAAATATAAGATCTAACATTTACAATTAACATTTACAATTACAATAACGATATTATGTATTGCAGAATGATATTCAGAACTTTATTGAACCGATTGTTATTTATGCATCTCATAATTTTACACATAATGACTCTGTATCTGAATTTTGCAAGACGTGTCCTGTTGAAAACAGACATAGTAAATCGAAAAGCGCGCAAAGTTTACTTCCCTTTGATATTGGGTGCGGAGATGACAGAGTCTGCAATTCCAATATATCTGCAACAGTAAAACTTCAGGGAGTAAGGCAAGTATATAATGCTCTAGCGTTAGGTATAATATTAAGTTTCTGCAAAAAATCGTTTGCTTATCATGTAAACATTTCATTAAAAATATGTACAATCGGTTTAAAAAATATAGGGAAAATAATACATGGGTGATTGGTTCCAATGACATCACTTTGGAGACGCACTTAGAGAACTATGCTGAACCAGCGTACTTGACAACAATCACATTTATCCTCCCAAAAGGAATTGTACTGCGCAGTATTTTACCTTTTTGTGAAGAAGACATGAATGAAGATATTCTGACAGTTATTTGCAATGTCGGCAATCCGCTTGGAACATATGAGCAGGTAAAATAGTGTATTATTTTAGTGTAATTAACTCATACAAAATAGTATAAATTTGATTAAATTTATAACATTACAAAATTTATACATTATAAATCCATGGTCTCATAAAAAACAATTCAAATTAATATTTTAATTTTCTTCGATAAAGTTTTAGAAAAATTTAAAAGATTTCTCTATCAAGAATGATTTGATAAATTTTATTAAAAAGATTTATATATAATTTCACCAAAAATAATTCAAATTAATAATTGAATTTTCTTTGACAAAAAGTTAAAAGAAAAATTAAAACAAGAATTTTTTGTCGAGAATTTAATTAATTTCCAGAAAATTGTGAAACTCGATTTGGATATGAAACATCTCACGAACGGTTCGTTGCACGGACAAGTTCTAGAATTCTTAATGGAAATACAAACTCATAGTGTGAATCACGGCATGCGCATGATTAAATCTCCGTTAATTTTGCAAAGTGAAGTGTCTTTGTTTTTAAATGGGTTAGTATACTGAGGAAAAGAAGATAATAAATAAGTCCTAGATGATAAAAAACATGTCATGTTGCAGAAAGACGATCGAGGAAAATTATTATCTACTTAATTTAGATTATGATCAACCCAGCATAATTTTTCAGCATATTTATCAGATATTAAAATTTGGTGCAACGTTTATAGAAGAGGCAAAACTTATCGTCAATCTACCAATAGCCATAAATGATTTAGAACCTTTCATATCTTTATATAAACCGCGGGTGAGTATCAAACTTATAATTTGTGATATATAAAATGTGTGTATGTATGCGTATATATGTATTATGTATTATTTTATAAATGAAAAATTATTAATGTCAAATAATTATTTTATTATCAAAAAGAGTTTTCGATCGTTTCTAGCACATGCGTCATAAATCGAAATAGTTATAATTAGTAACACATATATTTTAAAGTAGTTATAATTAGTAATACATGTATTTTTATATAATAAAACAATATGTACTGACTAATGTTTATAATCGTACACTGACATAAATGCATATTATTGGTATATATTTTTTGTTAAATATTTAAAATCGTCTTTCTGGAAAACCAAGAGTCTCGTATAAAAAAAACTTTATTCCATTTTTATTTTTTTCATATAAAATCATCTTCTTTCCGTATTATCACTTCTGAAAGTAGATCTTGATGTATAATATCATGAACATAATTATAATAATTTTGTAAAGTTTAATGTTTAAATATTTATTAACAATTTTTTCAGATTTATATATCTGGAAAATATTATGATTGTTTATCAAGTGGAGTAGATTTAGTGACCGTACAACATGGACTTCCATGGGAAACAATATCAAATATGTCTGATTTGTATAATCTAAATTATAATAACGAAATACTGCAGAATACGAATCACGATATGTTGAAGAGAGACGTGAAAAGTTATGCAATTATTGCTGCTCATATCTTGCATACATTGTACAATACGAGAATGATAAAATCTGAAGATCTCGACCACAATTTGACAATACAAGAACGCAATATTGCATATGTGAATTGTTCAACGTATGGTATAAACTGTTCAACATTATTTTGCGACCTGAGCGCATTAAGGACACAGCAGGACATTGGCAAATTAATGATGAAATTAATTTTCAATATCACAAAATTAAAAGGTATTGACAAAAAAGAAATATCTTAATTTTTTATAAAAATTATTATTTTTTTCTCTAACTTTTAAATGTGCACAATTATTTCAAGATAATTTCAAATTGTCGGACGAAATAAAAATCATAAAATTCAGTACGGATGCTCATGTTCAAATTATAAAACCGGCGAATAGGATTGTTGAAATGGATATCAGGTGAATATTCTCAAATTATTAATACATGTTAAATATCACCCTGAATGATACAGCTTTAGAGAATGTTTACATTATAGACATGATATGAATCTCGTGACAGAATTTCATAATACTGAAAAGATGCAGAAACTACAAGTGTGGACTATATTTGTATCAGTCTCATTAGGTCTAATATTATTATGTATCGTTATTATATTATTGAGTATGGTAAGTCCTTCGAATACTAAAACATAATTTGTTTTTTATAATATTTTTTGTTTACCGATTATTATTTGTTAATCATAGATAGGCTTTTTCAAGAGAACAACAAAGGAAGAATTATCCACTTTACAATCTGATGAGGTATACAATCGTAAATATTCAAAATGATAAATTAATAAATGATTAATTATACAGGAAATCAATATAAAATTGTTCCTTACAGGAAACAGAAGATATAGAAGAAATTACGCATATATTCGAATAGAAGAAATATATATTTTAGGTATATTTTATGTATTTTATGTATATTTTATATTATTTATATTATATAATTTTATATTATATATATTGTATTTTCAAGAAAAACTATTTTGTTTTTTGATGTTTTTTGTGAATAATGTAGATACACATGCGCATAATAATTTTTAAAGAGATTCGGTATAGATATCCGCAAAATTCCAAGTTCAAATCTTGAAATGATTTTTCTCAATAAAATTTATTCATAGAAGGAGAGGAGTAATCAATATTATCTTTTATTATTGATTTATTAAAGGAAAAACATAGCTTTAGCTTTGAGCTGCTATATTACAAATTTGTTAAAAATAATGGCACTGATAGGCAATATAAGCAGTTATCATGAATTTATATATTTATTTTCTTACATGTATATAACATGTATATAAATTATAAAAATTAAAAATGAGATCATTAGACGCCTAAGATCCTACTTGCTGAGTACTAATATTAATAATTATATTATATTATTAAAATTATATTATTAAAATATTATATTATTAAAAAAACAGGAAGACTCCATTTGTTAATAAAATTTACGATTACTTACAATTTCGTCTGCATACATTGTATTACACATAGCAATTATCTACAAACATGTGTCACTTCGATTATATATATTCAAAAATTATAATATTTGTTAAAATGGCAATATTAATATTAAGAAATATAAATAAACTTGAATATATTTCAATTTTCACTGGAAACAAATATAAGTTTACAAAGAATGATTATTTATTTGCATAAGAAAATCAAATAACATAACTTTCATTTTACAATTGTAAAACATTGATTTTTATAAATTTAAAAAAATATTTAAAAAAATATTCCAACAGTAAAAATACTATTACTTTCGTTTATCATCAATTTTTTTTTAATTTCTCGTAAACTTGAAACATTTTAGAACGTGCAGTATGTATAGTAAACGCAACAGAATGACACGAACAATACACGAACAAAAATAAATTTTTCATATTAATATTAATTTCACTTATTGAAAGTGAATATCCAATGTCTTAAATACTAATATATTGTACAAGAAATGTTATCTATTTTTGTAATATCTAATGTTTCATCATTAAAAATTTTGATGTTTTGGATATTTTTCTCAATCAATCTCAATTAGATATACAATTCGAAATTATATTTATTTTGTGTGGTCTATGCTCATACTTTTTTAATATTTTAGGATCTTTTCCTACATCTTGAAAAAAATTGAGGATTATTTTTGTACTGTCATGAGGAATATTTTTGTCAGCAATCACTGCAGCATATCGAATCTCTGCTAACTTTTTTCGCTCATCAAATAATGTTTCATCACCAGCATTAACATTACGTGCGCTATTTTTTACATTATATTTACTTACATGCATTGTTGAATCTGCGTGTCGATAAATATGTGATAAATGAGCACTAAGATGTTTTTCACAAATGCAAAAAATTAAGCTTACATTATTATTATGTGACACTTCCTGTAGCCATGATTTAAATTGTTTCATTTCAAACATTGCTGTTTCGATTGTAATACTCTTCTTGGTTTACATATACTCAAATTATCAATATTATTAAATAATGTGTCAACATTATTAAATGATGTCCTTTTTTTATTATTACTTTTACATGCAGATTTTACATGTCTTAAAATATGCGAATTACACGAAAAATGTTTATTGTATGTGACACAATGAAACAGGTTACTGTCAAATAGAACTTTATGTATTCAAGATTTAAAACGATCATCACAAAATTAATTATCTGAAAATTTTCGCTTACTTCTTTTATTTGTTTTATCACACTTTTCCATATTGAAGACTGAATAAAAGAAAAGAAATTAAAAAGTTATGAAACTATGCAATATAAAGCAAGAAATTTCTGAATCTTTAAATATTTAATAATTTATTATATGTACAACTAATGATTAAAATGATTAAATTTAGTAACTTACATGAGTCATACAAATTATCACACATAACTATGTAAGTTATGAGTTACCATATAAAATCCTCTATCTCTATAAATTCCATAAGCCACACAAATTACAAGAGTTATTTGTCAAATAATGATTATTTATAAGCTTTTATACGAGTTTTGTTACAAGTTTTTATATGAGCAAGATTCATAAGCTGTCACAACTATAAAACAATCACGGTTATTATAATGAGACAACAGAACGCTTCTTCTTGTCTTATTCCTTTATAAATTTCCGATTACTTGTTTGAATGAATTTGTTACAATCACAAGCTTCTGCAAAATTTCGCACTTGCCTGTTATCAGCTGGTTCGAACGGATGGATATTTTCACATTTCAATGAAGCGTCAATTTCTGCTAACGGCTCAGTCATGAAGAAATAAAAATTAATAAACAATGAAGTTGCGTGAGAGCTATGAACACGAGAAATTATTTTACTGCCTGGTTTGCGTTTTACATTTTTCAAGGCAGTTGCAAACATTAATACCAAAGATCTTGTATATCTAGATGCACCTTATGATTAAAATCAAGAATCTCAGTTGATAGAGCGAGAGAATGGCTGCGTTCAGCAGAGAAAGCAGATCAGTGAGCATTTAATGATTCTTTATTATGATTGGTTTCTACACTTAGATTCAACAAAGATCTAAAGGCAAGAACCAATCATATTGAAAAATCACTGAACGCTCACTGATCTGTTTTTCCTACTAAACGCAGCATTGTCTTCTGTAAGAACATTCTGGCCTGCGCACAATGGAGCAAATATTAAGAACAGAAATAAATATTAAATTTTGGAACTTAAAATTCGAAATAAAAATTAAAAGAAATTAAAATTAAAACGCACAATGAATATAAATAGGTATAAAATATAGTGATGTCTTCATATTTGTTTGTATTTTTATCTATATAAGCGCACAGTGCGATAGCACACATTCACTCATATCAACCGATGCTTAGAAATTTTCTAATGGATCAATCAGAAAATTTTATATTTAATTGGCCAATCAATGTTGTGTGCTATCGGATCCCACTCCCCCCCCCCCTTTATAACGCACACCCTTCTTTCTTTTTTTTAAAACTTATTATAAAATTAAATTTTTACATAAATTATATAAATATTCACTATGCATGAATAACATTTGAAATTAATAGTTAAAATTTTTTATTGAAATAATTTGGAATAAAAAATATTCCTAAATACAGCATAGGTTTCCTTATAACATATATATGTATTGTGTGTTTATGTTATATTAAAATATAAATGCAAATATAGAAATATATTTCTACTCCTCTATCCATTCTTCATTAATAGCTGATATAATTTTATCATTATCCATCATCGTAATGTGAGTCCCTTCTATATAATGAATTTGCAATTTACCTTCGGTAATCTGAAAGTAATTTTTTTATTTTATAAAGTTATCTTGAAGATCACAAAATCATCAACATTTCATCCAAATTAGATTTACCTTATGCAGGCCATAATCCTCTTCAGCAAAACGGAAAATTGAAAGTGTAGGTTTTAGCAGTGTTATAGATGATTTAAGACGAGGTAATGAAGACACATTATAATCTTGCATAGCAATTACATGATCATAAATTGTCGAACATACAAGTTTTTGATTTTTAGTGGTCAATAAATCTTTCGGAAAGTAAGTATGAAATATTTCTAATTTTTCTCCCCATGTATTACACTTATCCAACTCCGAAAACTGTAAACAAAAATTATTGTATAATTAAAAATATATTGTATAATTAAAAAAATTAATAAAATGTGATAAACAAAAAATCACATACCAACAGTATTTATATGCGACTTACGCTTCATAAACTCCCGAAATATTATCAATGTTCGAGATAACTTTTAATTCATAAATAAATGTTTACAAATGTTTCCATGGTAGACGTTTTGAATATTTAATTGAATAAGTCAGAATAGAGTGTTGTTATTTGAATAAGTGCAACAAAATATAAAATATCTCATAAATCATTAATTTTTCAATTATTTTACCTTAATAATTTTATATGCAAAAGGAATTCAAAATTAAATTATGTAAAAAACTATATTTTATATAATAAAATTATATAAAAAAGATCCATTTAAAAAAAGTGAAGGTGATCTTCCTATTTTTTATTCCTCACATTACATGATCATTCCATCATATTAATAAATGAAAAAATAGAGACGAATAAAGGAATAACAAGCCCCTTAGAATATATGTATATGACTGTTTATAGCTTGCTGTAAATTACATCTATATGTATGTTCGTATCGTGTTTAATTTTATTGGGAGCATTTAACAACATGGTCTGCATGAAAGAGTAATTTTGCGTAAACCTGTTCCATTTCTGAATGCTTATATTGTGGTTAATATAGCCAATTTCGCTTTCAAAAGAGCTAAATGGCTCATTTTATTTAATATTTCGCAATTCTTATTTATTTCTTTATAAGATCTTAGATATAATCTTAGATAAATATCTTAGATATTTAGTTTTAGATACCTAACATTCTTTATATGCTCTTGCATAAGGTTTTACTTTATCATTTTATGACATAAAAGTCTAAACAATTAATTGCATTATAATTCATTAATTTACGGAATGCTTTTATTTTACTTATAATTGTATAAAGATATAATCTTATATTTAATTTTTGTAGAAAAATATTGAAGGATTGTTATAATTTACCAACCATTTTCTTGTTAGGTATATCATATAAGTCCATTATATTAAGCAATATTATATTTTGCAGCTGTTGCGAAGTATAGTTGAAATATTGCTCAGCCCAAAATTTCATTTGATCAGGAGCTCCGTCTATAAGTATTAATCGTCCTAAGATATTCTTAGCCTCTAATAATCTTGCTAATTCGATGGCAATTAAGGATCCAAATGAATAACCCACTATTAGGAAATCTTTTTGATTATGCATCTTGTTCAATATATGCTGAAAAACAAATATGAACATATATATATATATATATATATATATATATATATATAAAAAACATACACACATATGTGTGTGTATGTATAATTATATAATTTTATATATTTCATAGATATAAATTTTAAATTAATTATATAGTCAACCTAACAAATTTTATATGCAAGAAATGAATATTATCTAACAGTAATTATTGTAATTAAATGATAGCGAAAATCTAGCTGTATTTTACTGCCATATGATGACAGTATATTATGCTCTCTTTTTACTGTATTTTTGTTGTCATGCTTATCTAGGTATATATGTACGTGTTTATAAATTGTTACAACAAACAATAATTAAAAATTATAAAATTTTAATTTCTTACAGGCAGCAAACAAGCAGCAGACTTCATCACTGAAATTTGGTCAGGAATATTAAGTACACTATGTTGCACACATATTGCTGAAGATTTAATTTCTGATGCTATGGATTTATATATGCTCGACCATCCGATAACTCCTGGTAAGAGAAATATATTATTTCTACCATTCTCCTTCTTTGTAGCAAGTTCTACAAGAACATCTGGAATCAAATCTTCATTCTTAATTGTTAGAATTATTGTTTTCAAATTTATCGAACTGTTTGTATCAATTTTATTTGATACAGTGATATGTGTTTTTTCTTCCTCAGTAGTATGAGCCATTTGTCGAAGTTTGGAAAAATTAAAATTTCGAATATCTTGTGTAGTCATGATAATATCAAACTCTCTTTCCAGTGTTTGTTTAATTTCTACTGCCATCATCGAATCCATACCCAATTCAGCTAATGATACGTTTTGCGCCACCGTGTTTATATTCTTCAAACCTATTTTGAATTAAAGTAAAAATTAAATGTTTCAATAAATTTTACAGAATAATATTTAATCATCTAAAAAGATGTATTAATTCTAGCCTTAGTCTAATCTCATAATTATATTTTTTGTTTTGATTAATCATATCTGCACAATGCTTAAAATTTTGTTAATTCTTAAATTTCATGAAGGTCATTTTTCTGTGTCTTGTAATTATTAAAATTTTAAGTTGATTTCTTATCTAATATAAGGAAGGAATTTTGAAATAATAATATTACGCCTGCAGTTTTATCTGTTTCTTTCTGCTTGTTTGTTAATCAGTAGTCATATGAAACTTTCTATCTTAGTTAATCTGATGTTAAAGTTAATAAATTAAAATTGATTAAATCACAGAAATATAGTAATCAATATAATAACAGTTAAAGTTAAAAAATGTTATGTATATATGTGTGTGTGTGTGTGTGTGTGTGTGTGTGTGTGTGTGTGTGTGTTTTTGAAATTTCAACTGGGTTAAAAATATTATTATGGAAACGATCTATTATATGTTTTTATGACCATTTAATAGTATAAAAAATACAAATGTTAAAGAAGAGATCCATAACTTTCTGTAAATTAAATATTTCTATTAAATTAAATGTTATAAAACTGCTTACCCATAATATGAGCAACTGTTTCATAAATATTCATAGATCCACCAGAACTTGCACTTTTTTCAGCAACAATCATACTGCTTACAACAGGTCGATTTTGTAATAAAAATATTTCTAATGTATCTAAACAAGAGGATATTCTTTGTTGCAGAGTACCTCCAATAACAAGTTCTTTGTTATCCTCTTGCATATCAGCGACAAGTCCAACATCACCAATAGCGCCCCATTGTATTGCTAAACCGTGTAATCCTTCTTTCACTCTTTTTTCACAAATTCTTTCCATGACAGAATTAGCCATCCCATAATTTGTTTGACCTGCATTTCCTCTTCCACATGAAACGGAAGAGAAAACGACAAAATGTCTAAGTTGTGGACAGATAGATCTCGATAAATCATCCATTTTCTTTGTCAGCCATGCTTTTGATTTAAACGAATCTTCAAATATTTGTGGTGATTGGTTCTGAAATATATAATCTTTTAAAATTACTGCAAGATTAAATATAGCGTCCACAGGTCCTATTTCTTCAGCAAATTTTAATATAAATTCACAGTCTTTGTGATTCAAAGTGTTACCGACTGTAACAATTTGTACATTTACACCATATGATTGCCACAGCTTGATTCTTGCTTGCTGATAACCGGTTCTTATCCCGGTTCGTGAGGTCAATATTAGATTTTTGGCACCTCGATGAATTAACCAATTTGCTAATTCCAAACCGAAACCGCCCAGTCCACCCAAAATAATATAACATTTATGTTCCAGGCAATAATATCGTGGATGAGCGAGTAGAAAAGTATTTGATGGTACATCTTCATTTTGAATTTTTATTATTATCTATGAACAGATAATAAAAATATAATTAATATTATAAAACAAGATATTTTAATGAAAATTTTATAATTTTGTATTATATAATTTTTTTCATTTTAATATTTAATTATACTGTGATAAGAAATAATACTTCCAATAAGAAGTATAATAAAATTAACATAAGACTTAACATGAGAGATAAAAGGAAAAATTACTGTTTATGTTCCTGCCCCTCCTCTTAATCAAATAATTCGCTTTCTTTCGTCACTTACATATATTTTTTTACATACATTATTTTATTTTGTTTTGTATCAGAATAAGATTATGTAATAAAGGCTATTCAATTTCTTTTATATTATTATTTATACAAATTATTTTATTATAAGGTATTCTCAAAATGTAATAAGATAATATGGCCGATCAACAGTTATGAATACTTAAAAACGAAATACGCATTGAATATTATGCATTTTAAAACGTGTGTAATTTCATGTATAAAGATTTCACTAGCCTTATGTGATTCATAGTGATATAAATTGATAGAACTAATTTAATTTTTATATTTCATTGAAAAATATATAATGCGACGAAGAATAGCACACATGTAGTGCGCGTTTGTAATGTCCAATATTGTAAAAAAATGTTCATACCTTGCCAATATGTTTTCCAGTGGCCATATATCTAAAGGCACTTTCTATCTCATTCTTATCAAAGATTTTTCTACATAATGGTTTAATACTACCATTTCGTAAACTTTCTGCCATTCCTTTCGACAATTTTATCTTTTCTTCTGAATTTGACAAACATATTTTATCTAATAAAATGCCATGAAAACTAATGCCTTTAGAAAAGATAGATAAATCCAATAGACTATTAGAAACCATATCGAATTTTCCAATTTCTAGAAAACAGCCACCATTTGCTAAACAGCGCATAGATGCTTGCAATTTTTCTTCGGCTAAGGAATTTAATACGATATCTACTCCACGACCTCCTGTATACTGTGTAATCATTTGTTCAAAGCTTGTATCTCGAGAATTTCCAATATGATTTTCAGGGATAGAAGGGAAGGTTTCTTTTATAAATTGATGTTTTTCGACATTTCCAACTGTCGTAAACACTTCACAACCTTCATAAAGTGCGAGATGAATCGCAGCTTGACCAATACCTCCGGTACCAGAATGAATTAATACTTTATCTCCTTTCTTCATTTTGCCTCTTATATATAAAGCATAGTAGCATGTACTGTATACACATGGAATCGTTGCTGCTTCTTCCATTGACCATTTATCGGGTATAATCCAAGTAAGATATTTATCAGCAACGCAAATATTTGTAATTCCTCTAAACGTAATAATATTGGTATAAGAAATATATAATTCTATATGACGTATATATAGAGGAAAGTCGCCAATAGTCCTCCTAAAGAAATACTATCTTATTTCTCAGAAATCAAAGATTGCATTTTATTAATACTGAAATAACAAGATCTTTTTAAATGATTTAAGAAATAAAACTGATTCATATATTTGTTCATTGATTTGTTTTTATATAAAATTAATTAAAAACAAATTTCTCAAATGCGAAAGTAAAATTTTTATGATTTTCTTTTGCAAACTATATAGTTTAAATAATAGTGTATAAATAATAGTTAATAATTATTGATAATATTAGATCATTTTACATGTTTATATGTTCTCAAAATTATTTTATTTATATTTTTTCTTATGCAATTTTTCATAATGCAATTTTATATAACGTAATCGATATCTAGCTGTCAGTAAGGTAGATGTTATAAAATATAGTAACTTGACTTAAAGTAACTTTTATGGTTACGCTATTACTTTTATCTTATAAAACAGAAAAAGAAAGTAAATATAATTTAAGTTACTTTATTATTAATTCCTTTCTCCCTGAGTCACATCTGAATTCTGGCATCATTGCTTACTATGTCAAGTTTAGAGCTCAACTTTCTAGATGTTCTTTCATTTCTATCTTACAAAAAAATTAATTATTGTAAAATACAAAATAATATTATAAAAATTACTATCATCTGATAGAAGACACTCGTAGACAGTTTGTATTACATTTTGTTTCTAGAATTTTATATTTAGTTTTTGCCTAAGAAATATAATCTAAAAACAAAATAGTATAATGATAGGCGACTTTCCTCATATGTAAAAACTTATAATCATGTTTATTATATAGCACAGTATAATTAATAATAATACTCAGCAATGGAATGCGGATTTGCGCTGTTCTCTATATGATGATATAAATATATAATACTTTAAAATTTATTTTTGTATATTTACTTGGATTTCTAGCAAGAATTGATAAAAAAAGTGTAACATTTGAGCAATTTGATCTTCTAATATTAAATCTCTAATATTAAACTGATATTATGATTATAATAATTTTTTTCATTAAATTTCTATTGACAGGGACATTTACCCATATTCGCTCAGTCCCATTACTCTTTGTCCCTGTGTATTAAAGCCAACAAATTCTAAGCCGATCATATCATCTCTGGGATCATGTCCAATTGATTCGATGGTAAGTCTACCTGTAGCCAACATGATATCCTTAAAATTGATACATGCATAAATTACTTTAACGAAATTTTCACGCTCATAACAGATAGGTATTCTGCTTTCTGTCCAACAAAGAGTACTCAGATCACCTTTTACCTGTTAAATAATAATGTGCGATTATCATCTATAAGAAAATTTATAATAAAATCTTTTTTTAATATAATCAATTCTTTTTCGAAGAACAAATATTTTTGACATACCTTCTGCATAATAAAAGCATTCTGTACAAGTTTTGATTCAAGTAATGGTAATGGAAAATGTCTGTAGGTTCCCCAAACATTACCAGAACGTATAACATTGATAGGTAAATCCAACTGTAATTGTTTTGTATAAAGTGACTCATGCAAAGAAAAAACAGGCGCTTTCTTATCTTGGATAAATATGCTTCTAATAATTTCACCGCCTGGTTCTTTTCGCAAACAATTAATAAGACCAAGTATTCCACATTCAGAATCTCCTTCTGCGACAAGTATTATTCTCATATCTGCAGTTTTATTTTCCATATTCATGATTGATTTTAATTCATTTACCCATGAAAATTCATAATTATTTACATGTACAATCTGCCAATTTCTTATAACATATTCTTGAGTTCTTCTTAGTAATATAATTGTTTTTTTATTTGTTTGTTTCTCTAGAATAATATCCAATCCATACATTTTCAGACATGAATAATCATATACCGCATCAATCTCTTCCAAAGTTAATAGAAAACCTTGCGGCATTAAAACAGATAGCAAATCTCGATACAAGTTTTCATCATTTTTTGTTAAAATTCCGAAACCTATTACCATTAAACTATTTTCATTTTTTGACAATTTATTAAACTCGATTGTCGAAATATTAAGCAAAGAGTTATTTTGAAATTTTTTGTCGTTTGTTACAAGTTTGATATTATGTTGAATCTGAGGTAAATCACTTAAGATTTCATTAATAAGTGGAGAATTTAAATCTTTTGATGTTATTTGATCATTATCTTTTACAAATTCGATAACTTTTATATTTGTCATATTGTAACATTCAAGTGCTATGTGCATCGACATTCTTATTGCATCTTGTAACAATGTAGGACTTAAATCACAATGAGCAACAAATTTGTATTCTTCAAGAACTGTATCAATTGATTTCTGTCGGCGAGGTATGACTGTAGCAAAAGCGCCATAAATTTCTATTCCTCCGGCTATTATAGCATCTACAGATTTGTAATTACGCGCAATAAATTCTGAAATATAGCACAAACACAAATGAAATATATTTATAAAGCAATTATTTTTGCTACATTATAACTTTTATATATTATTGCGTACTTACGTTTTTTATCATATGGACAATTCTCAAGTAGCTGTATGTGATATTTTGGGTCGATTATTAGCTTACGAATTCTTGTTGGAACTAAAAAGTTTCTTGTATTTTGGCTTAAAATCATCATTTGCAACATATTGTCCATAAATACTACCCAATTATATGTCCATGCAATATGGCCATTTAATCCTGTAACCGATGCACTTTTTAATCCACGAAATATGCCAGTATATTGATAACCACGAAGTTTTAATTCTTTATAAATGTCTTTTGTATCCATTTCTTCTTCGTCATCGACACGTTCAGCAAGATTAGCAGATATTTTTTCATTTTCAATGTTAATCGGAATTCGTACTGTTCCAGTAACAACAGCATTATTTCCTTCAATTATTTCGAATCTATTACTACCTAAATACAAATATAAATTTTTTAATATGATATATTATAAGTCAGAAAAAATATTGATATGAATCTAAATGATTTATAAAAGACAGTTGGAAAAAAAGAATAATTCAGTTTTAGTTAATTTGAAAAAAATTGTTGTGCTCTAAACACAAATAATCAGGTTTTAAAAAAATTAATTTATATGTATATCTTTATACATATAAATTTTTAGTTACTTGCGCATGGTATCGCAAACACGCAAAGTATCCGATAATTCAAGTAACAATGCTTGTGTGAGTAGAACAAACTAAATTAAGTCGAGAAGTTCTGTACCATTTTGCAATCTTTGCTTCATAACTAATTATAAAAATTACAAAATGATAGAGGATGTTTCTGTTTAATTTCATCTGCACACGAACGTTACTATTAGAATTATTGAGATATCCTGCATATCTATATATTTTATCAAAGTGGTGATAAATATTTTCTATTTATAATAATATATTTAATATCCAGATACTAACTTCTAAGAACATTAATGATATTTTTCTTAACTTAGATAATTCTGATAGAGTTATTAAATCAACAATAATATTAAGAAAGCAATATTTCAGCAAAGTTTTGGACGTCCAAACTATTTTATTATTAATTACTTCAATATCTTCTACAAGTCATGTACGAGTGATAATTGCGTAAATAGATTCAAAATGAATCAATTTCTATATTACATACATTTCAGGTGAAAAAATTAATTGCTAACATTATACAGGTTTCCGAAATAAGATACTATTTATCGAACATAACTTTTTCAGTTACAGCTTTCAACTTTCTGAATTAATCATTTATAAAACCAAAACGTATAAGGCAAGAGTTGAAATTAAATTCGAGAATAGTCAATTGTTCTATAGAATATATCATTTCTTTGTAAAAAAATTGTTTATGTAAAAATACTTCACCTTCTTGAATTATAAGAGTAAATTCAATTTTATTTTGTTGTGATAATACTGTTGCACGAAGAAAGTTAACATCTTCAAATACAACTGGTACATTAGTATGTCCAGTATGTTTTCTCAATGATGCAATCATTTCCCAAATGAGAAAAAGATATCCCGTAGCCGGAAATAAATTTTTTTCATTAACAGTATGACCCGTTAAGTACATAAATTTCTCGTCAGTTATATCAATAGTGACAACTATTTCCTTTTGTTCAGTCATCTTTTGAAAATTACTGTATCGTAATATATAGAAATTTTCGGAATGATTCCATCTGCAAACATCATTAAAACGATTATACTTTCATAAGTAAATGAACAGTTTAATTTCCTAATCATCAAATTAATGATTAAATCTAAATACTAAATATCACACTTTAATATTTCACTGTCTTTTGCTTTTCATAGGTATAATTAAAAAACTTACAGGATGATACAGGGTGTTCCATTTTAAACGTCCCCTTCCTCCAACATTCTTTGTTTTTAATTTTAGAGAAAAATGTTTCAGACAAAAGAATTAATATATTTACGGATATTATTCGTGTCATGATACATTGGTAAATGCCAACATATAGTGAACATTAGTGAACATAGTTCATTTCATCAGAGTGAGGAACAGCCTGATAATATTGGCTAATACTCATTTTATACTTTTAATACATTTACGAATAATATCCATAAATGTGTTAAGCTTTTTGAAGACAGTAACTGTGAAAACAAAATTCAAAAGTTTCAGAGAAAAGTTGTATGATCTGAAAAGGAACAAATAATGATAAAATCAAAAAAATTTGAAAAAAATCGATCTTTAAAGGAAAATGTGAAATCATTATTAATAGCAGATTTTAAATGAAAATCTCCATTTTTTTATTACATATTTTTATAGCTGACCTTGAGAACTTTTCAAAAACACTAGAGTAAAATATTTTTTTAACATTGTACAGAAAACACGCAATACTGTTAAAAAAAATGGAATTTTATAATATGCAACGATGTATCCTTTTTGAAAAACAACTATGTATTCGTTGCACTCATCTCATTATTCTCTATATAAAAATATTAATATATAGTTGCCAAAATATGAATAGTTTACAAGATCTTTTATACAAAATTTGATATAAGATATTTTACAATGTCATCAAAGATATGTAAAAGATATATATAATTAAAGATATAAGATAATCAAAGATATATAATTATATATCAAATTCAAGTCTCATAACTCAGAAAATACTTAATGAAATATATTTCATTATAATATTTGGAAAGTTCTCAAGATCAACTACAAGAATATGTGGGTTCTAATTAAAAAAATAAAGTAGGCCTTCATGTAACTTTCAAACGACTATTCAAAGTCAAATCAATGATACTATTTTATGTCTCCTTCAAAATCATAAAACTTTTTTTGTCTGAAACATGTTTCTCTAAAATGCATTGTTTAAGAGATTTGAGGTCGCTATTTAAAATGAGACATCATATGCATTATTGAGATAAGTATAATAATTATTTATCTTTAAAATATTTAAGACATCTAAAAGTTAAATTAAAAGAAATGATGGAAAAGAATTAATCGAATTAAATATTGTTTTGTTTTTTAACAAATAAATTATTTTTATGTGTTTTAATGTTCTTGAAATTTATTATTTCATTCATACCTTGTTAGATGAGAAATCATTGGTGTACCACGGCTTACAGGAAATTCTATTGCTGGATATAAATTTGCAATTTTTGGTTGTAATCCTGCAATATAAAGCTTTCCGATTGTTTTCAAAAATATTTCAATACTATAATTCTCAGGATATACATACGGTATGGTATTTATTAGTGTAAAATATAAAGAATCTTTTAAAATATATTGAAGAATATTTTGGGGCGATATCTCAATTGTTACTGTATTATATTTTGAAATCAAGTGAATTGTTTTTGCGAATAATACTGGTGACGACAAATAATTTGTATAATACTTTGAACATAAAAATTGAGATGTGTTAGAATATTCATAATAAGATGTGGTCAACCATTTTGAACTACGATACTTTTTGTGTGGTAATATTTGATTCAAATATTTCTCACATTTAATTAAGGCAGGTTCAATGTAACGACTATGAAAAGGTATATTACCACAAGAAATTTCTTTTGCAGAAATTCCATCAATCTGAAAGAATTGAGCAAAAAGGTGTGTTATTAATTATTGATTTAATTAATTAAGAGAAATAAATAAAATAAGTTTATTTTTGTTGTTACATTGCTCGAGTATTAATATACCTGTAGTTTGGCAAGGAATGCCTTTATTGAATCTGTTGGTCCACTCACAAAAAAATTAGAAGAATTATTGTAACATGCTATATCAATGTTCGAAGGACACATATCTTTTATAGCTTTAAAACTAAGATTAATTTCAGCCATCGAACCGTTAATTATTATTGACTCTTGAAGAGCTAAACCAAAAAAATACGCCAATAGAATCGTTTCTTCAGCTGTTAAACATCCATCAACGTATCCACAAACTAATTCACCAATAGAATGACCGACTATAAAGTCAGGAATGATATTAATGGAGGCTAGAAGATCGACTATTCCAATCTGTAATATATATAAAAGAAATGTCTTTTCATTCATTTTAAATAAAAAATTAATAAAAAATAAAAGTTTAATTAAAAAATTAAAATTTAATTATATTTAATATGTAAAAAATGAAAGATATGTTTATGAGATTTAAATAGAAAAAGTTTTCTGTCTTACCTGTAATCCGATAAGACCTAAGAAAAAATTAATAATATTGTCGAAAGTATTTTCATTTTCACTTGTTAAAATGTCTGTGAGCGATATGCCATAAAATTTCAAAACAGAATCACACTGTTTTATTGCTTTGGCAAACACCGAAAATTTCATTAAATTTCGACCTATTATAATTTTAATAGAATTTTTTAATCTTATTATTACAAATTTATACAAGATAATAATAATCGTATCACTTCTCGTGGGCAAATAGAGTAAGTTATATTGAATTAAAAAATCTTATACTATTTTGCAATTTTTGTAATAATTAAGGAATTATTAACAAAAAATAACAAAAATAAAAACAATTGATTTTATTCGATACTTCTCGGAAAGCAATGGCAATCAGAGTATCTTGCCCTGTTGTGTATATATCACCCAAGCGAAGAAATTAAAAAGACAATTGATACCTCTATTAACCCAGCGTGATAAGGCAATAGCTAAAATTTTTTAAGAAAAACGAATATTAAAATAATAACTAAAATATTTTTCAAATAAAAATGCATTGATTATACGATGGAGATTACTTATTAATTTAAAAACTTAATCTTATCATTTTGGAAGAAGCTTCTAAAATGCTGAAAAGCAAGAAAAATTCTTAGTTTTTCGTTTACCTATGCACTTATTTTACAATAAACATTAAAATTGTAAAATTCATTCTCTTAAAGACATTTGATTTATTAATTTTAACAGATTACTTTCTAATAAATAATAACAAGCACACACAAAATATTTTGAAATTATACAGTATTGTAATTTTGAAATAAGTATTAAAATCAAGTCATCATAATGCTTTCCTTCATAATTATGAAAGATTATCAAGATCTTTATGTATAATATCCATATTTCAAAATTGTTGGATATCAATAATATGTATGTATTTAGAATAATTTACAATATAATTGTTTTATGTCTATTTACTTACTCATTCCGAACCATTTCGACCCTAGTCCAGAAAAAATAAAACAAATTGGTTTTTTTGTATATGAATGTCCTATTTCACTAATTGCATTATAAGATATTTCAGATCCAGTTATTACATATCCTCTATAAAAGTGATTTTCTATATTATCACTATAAATGTGATGTAGCAGAGATATATATTCTGCATCTACCGTTCGATTTTGCACCTGAATTCAATAATAAAAAAAAATTTTATGCTCCATTCTTCTTCTTGAAATAATTTTATATAAATAAGGAGGTGAGGAAATACTATTGTTCTGTTTTGCAAAAAATGTAGTCAACCAAGATATATTAAAGTCAACCAAGATGTATTGAAATTATTTGATATTATTTAATATATTAAATAAAAATTATTTGATATTATTTAATATATTGAATAAAAATTATTTGATATTATTTAATATATTGAAAAATAAAATAAAACTTTTCGATCTTTTTTTTCATGGAAATTTAAAATTTAAAATTATTTAAAATAAGATTAAATGTACAAAAATATTTTTTAAATACTGTAAATACGTGTACTTAATTTTATTGTAACCATCTAATATTTATATAGAGTAATATCTATATAAAATGTTTGATTCAAAATGATACAACGATCATGTATGTACAAGAGAATCAAACTGAACAGAAAAATCCTCAACTATTTTGTGATTTTCATAATTAATGAGTTAATTAATTACTAAAAATCATCGAATGAGCATATATCTGCCCGACTCATTAGCATCAAATATCAAATGAGATGTAACTGTTTAATATATGTGTATATATATATATAGATATCGATATTATATATCGCGCTTTTCCTTAACCGCCGCCATTTAGTGAATAAAAATTATTTTTAAAAATAATTATATGTAATTATTTAAAAAAAAATTTTTTTAAAGAGAATTTTCTTTGAGTCTTTACTATAGTGTACTTCCTTAACATTATTAAGATTATTAACGTTTAAGGTTAAAATTAAATATACGATTATAATTAAAATTTTAGTGTTTACAAAAATAACGAAGCATATGCTTTAAGATGCCCGCACCTTAAAAAAAAATTTAAACAGTAAAACGTAAGCAGTAAAAAAAATTGATTAATTACAAAAAATTATTCGACTATAAGAAAAACCGATTATCATTAATCAATTTTCTTATTCCTTATGTCATACTGTTTAAGCTTTTTTTTTTGTGTGCGAGAGGCCTTATAATTCCTAGTTATATTAAATTGATTGTATTATTAAATTATTATTAGCTATGAAAATCAATAACAAATGATAGATCAATATATACTTTTATATAATTAGAGGCCTGAATATGCGATTTCTATGCGACATTATGAATAATCTTTGATTGCTTAATCTTGAAAATTATTATACTTATTCATTTTGTGCCATACATATTGATTGTTATTTTAATTAAATAATAATTAAAATATATTAAAATATAATAACAATCAATACATATGCACAAAATAAATAAATATAACAATTTTCAATTGAATTGTGAAAAATATATAAAATAAAATATTGCAATGGTACTTACATCATCTAAAATTATTTTAACTGCTTCCATTGTACATCCAGATACAGTTACAAGCCTAGGCAAATCATCATTTGGTGCTCCATTATTGATTTTTTGTTTAGGATTTGATTTTAATAATATATGACAATTAGTACCGCCAAATCCAAAGCCATTAATACCTATATAATCACCCTCTAATTTTGTTGCTTTAGTAACAATCTTTATTCTTCCTTCATTAATAGCAAACAGATTTTTTCGTGGACGTTTTACGTTTATAGTCGCCGGGATTATACCAGTTTCCATTGTTAATAGTACCTTGAAGAAATTATATCTTTTTGCTTGCAGTTATTATATTACTATGTTATAATGAATAATTATATAAATAATTATATAATTATGTAATATTGTTCATATTAAATAACTCTAGTAATGATATAAGAAAATATAAATTGCCATAATAAAAATTTAAGCAAAATTAATATTAAATTATTATATTAATATTAATATTTTATTATAAATTCACCTTTGCAATTTGGCAAAGGCCACTGGCTGCTTCAGCGTGTCCAAGATTCGATTTTACCGACCCCATCAATAAAAAAGTATTTCTCTTAGAGCATAAAGCGTGATCTATAGACATAACTTCTACAGGATCACCAGCTGTAGTACCAGTTGCGTGAGCTTCCACATAGGACAATTCAGCGGGCGAGATTTCACATTCCTCATAAAACTCTTTTAATAACATTTTTTGTTTCTCAAGCGATGGAAATGTAATACCTTCTTCTTTAAAACCATCACAGTTAGTTTTACAATGTACAAAGGTTGCATATATTCTCCTTGCATCTTTTGCCTTTTGCAAATATATTGCTCCGACCGCATCGCTACGCATGTATCCCGTTCCTTCTTCAGCAAAGGGTTTACAATAACCATCAGCAGATAAAACTCCTGAAAGAAATTTATATTAATAGATATATTTTATTAATAACTACAAACAATATGATAAGTACATATCAAGATAATTAAATTAATAAAGTTTATATTTTGATACATAATAAAAACAAACAAAATACAAATAATTTTACAAAAATTAGATGAGATGCAATAACACTAGAAGAAATATACATACCTAAATGATAAAACTGAAAATTTATATGAGGATGAAGGCATAAATTACCAGCAGCGATAATAGCTGCGTCACATACTCCAGATTGCATTAGTCTGTAAGCTTCCATTATAGCAAAGTGACTCGAGCTACATGCAGTATCAATATTATATGATGGTCCAGTAATACCAAGCCAATAAGAAATTTGATTTGGTGTGATAGCCTTGTTACACCACAACATTCCAGCACTCTAACCACAAGATATTTTTTTAAAATACATTTGTAATATTAAAATAAACAATACACTGTATTATTTTTATTATTGAAAATTAGTGTACAAATTTTTATATATTCAATATTTTAAGGAATCTTTCAAATTTTTAATACAAATTTTTTATATACATATCTATGTTTTATGTAAAGTATATATATGTATACATATATATACTTTACATAAAACACAGATATGTATATATAAAATTATATATATATATATATATATATGTAGTAATATTCCTTTTATCTAAATTTTTATTAATTACATTACATAAAATAATTAAATCATTAAATATATCGCACCTGATATTCATCAAAGATTGAAATGTCTTGTGTATCATTAGTACATATTGCTGTAAAAACACCTGTTCTTGTTCCTCGTAATTCTTTAGGATTAACACCTGCATCGATAATTGCTTCATAAGTATGTTCCATTAATATTCTGATTATGGGATCCAATGATTGAGCATCTACAGAAGATATATCGAAAAACTGTGAATCAAACTTTTCTACATTGTTGACTTTGCCAATTCGATAAGGCATATCAAAACCTATAAAACAATGTAATATTTTATACATAAATTTGTGTATGTACATAAATGTACATAATTATTTCTTTATACATTAAAAGTAGAATATCTTAAAAAATTTTATATTATACGAGTATCTTTAAAAAAATATCTTTAAAAATACTATATCTTCAGAATAATTTACATTACATAAATAAAATTTTTGATATACAAAATAATATACAAAAAACATTTTAGTTTCAATAAAAAATTTATTACAATTATCCCATCGTCTATGATTGCTTGTGCCAAGCTCCATTTCATTAAAAAGATTTTCTTGAAGTTCTTTTATGTCGTCGCTATTAGGAAATCGACCAGCTATACCAGATATAACTATTTCTTCTTCAGGATTGATGCTAGGATACATTTTATATCGGTTGGTTTCCATATTTATTATATAATTAATAATTCTAGAACGAAACGCATTAATTCTTTAAAAAAAAAAAAAAACAGATAAAAATAAAAAAATATTTAAAAAGAATCAAATGCGATATAAAATTAGTATACATATTAATAAGAGACATGAAATAATAATTAAAAAATTATTATTAAGAAAAAGTGCGATCTGAATAATATATATAAAAAAATATATATTTTTTTTAAGAAAGGTAAAAAATGATACTAAATTTATGCATTCATTATTTTTGGTTTCTATAAAAATATATATTATAGAAAAACTTCTAAATACAAAAAAATTTATTTTATAAAAGTTTCCATTCAGAAAAATAAGCTAATTTTTAATTCTTATAAAATATGTAATATCAAAAACCAATTATAACACCAGCTTCTAATCTCATAAATTAAAAAAACTTTGGAAAGATTTTACTGAAAAGATTTTATTGGAAAAGATTTTAGCAATTTAAAACGTCAACTTGTAGTTTTGTAAAAAATATTTAATTAAGAATTAATTATTTAATTGTGAATTAATATTGTGTATATAAAATATAAGAAAATCTTTTGTGTTATATAATAATAATGATAGTAATGTGTATTAAATTATTTTTTATCTTTTTTCAACTAATAAATATTTAATTTTCAAAATGGTTTCAATTTTGCACGATATATAATTGCATTTTGTCATATAATCTGCTAGAAAGTTTAAATTGTATGAAGCAATTTAATAGGTCAAACAGATGTATAAAAACTTGGTATCACATTAACTATATTCTTATATTATTTAATAATATGACAAGCAAATAATAATATGCTTTATTAAATTAAAATGTTAAATAAGTTTTGAGATTGGAAGTTGATTTTTGAATTAGTTTTTAATATCATATCTTTTATAAAAATTAAAAATTGATTCAGTCTTTGATATGGAAACTTTTGAAACAAATTTTTTTGTATAGAAACTTTTTGTAAAATAATTTTTATAGAAACCAAAGATGACGAGGAATATGTGATAGTTTACATATTATTTTTCACTTTAACGTGCCTCAAGAATATTGTGAAATTAATTCTCTTAGTATAAATTCAGAAATCAATTTTGGTTAATATTAGACCTTCTTTAGAAAAGAATAGTAAATAATGACAAATAACTAAAAAAGTAAAATAAAACAATTTTGAAAAACAATAAAAATAGAGACAGGGAAAAATATGAAAAGAAATCAAAGAATTTAAGCAAAAAATAACAGATATTTATTAAAAATATGGAATAAGATGAATTATAAGCTAATATTTAAAACATGTATCACTATCATTATTTCTTACCATATGAAGTATTCTGCCATTTTATTTTGAACAAGCTTTTTCAGAATAGTTCAGAATAGTTGAGAAAAGAAAAGAGGCAATATACTTAATACATCTCATAAATATAAGATCTTTCACAATAGCAGTAAACTCACTAGTTCTTTTCTTCCGATTTATGTCTGTGTCATTGACAAAAGTTCTCTTTATATATCATTCCTTCTTATATACCATTCGGTCCTTACCCCTTCTTAAGGCTCCTGAGTACTCAGGTGAGAATTCCGCGTTGACGGTAGCGACGTACCGTCACGATGAAAAATAGAAGCTCATCCTTGTTCATCTTATCCTCATCCTCGTCCTTCATCTTATATAAGTGATGTATGAATAACGAAATTTTTTATTGCAGCTATTTTCGTTATTATGTTCTTAATCGCGCAGATGTGACTTGTTTCGTACTTCCCAGATTCGTAAAAATGGGCGACAGCTAAAATTATCTTTGGACATTATACCTAAAAACATTTTTTTCATTAATCCTCTTAAAATTATTATTGCATCTATTAACAATCCATTACATTCTTTAACATTTTTTACTGAGTATAGTTAACTTAATTGGAAAATTTTCAATAATACAATTTTTTTTATATGTTAATTTCTTTGAAAATTGAATATTTCATATTCTAAGTTATTTAATAATGAGTTTCATTATCACAATTTTAAAGAAAATAATAAATTCTACAAGTTAAAAAAATATTGCTATGGAAATGCATCACATTAGATAAGCTGGCAGAGTTATTAAAAATAAGCATTAAAAAACTTAGTAAAGCGTATCATTTTACATACACATAATAAAAGTCAAAGAAAAGATTTAAAAAAAGTATATAGAAATATCAATTTATTTTGTATGTATTATGTATTTGTTTTAAATTCAAATGCATCATGCCATAATCATGTTAAATTTGAATCGATATGGAATTGATAGATTACAAAAAAACAATGATATATATTAAGAAAACATTATATCTCATATTAATAATAATAATAAATACAAACGCAATACATCGAGAAATCATTGAAAAATAAAAAAATTATCAATGTAGCAAGATCAATGAGATCTGATCATATCAATGATTTAATATTATTTCGATCAATCATTTTTCACTAGAAGAGTCTACATATTTTACTTTTAATAATATCGTTTACAAACAGAATATATTGAGAAACTTCCATAGGTTCTACAATTATTGCGGATCTCATGATAAGAGATTTAGAGGAGAGAACTCTTTAGATATTAAGTTTTTCATTACTATTTTATTTTAGATACATTGATGATATTGCCATAATTGTTCCCTCAACATATATTGATGATATTTTAAGTATTTTTAACTTTTTCCATATATAAAAAAAAAGAAGAGTGAGTGCCAGTGAGAACTTTTAAGCTTGACATGAATTAAACAAAATATTAAAATTTGAAGCAATTTGATCCATTTCCATAAAATTTGTATTTGGGATTCTTTAAAAGTATAATTAAAAATCTTGATATTCGGATATTTTTCTTTAGTTTAAATAAGTTAGGGTCCATTATTAAATCACATTTTTCCCAATATATCCCATAAAATCACAATTTATAAAATATCATGTAAAGGTTGTGATGTTTCGTATATGAAACAAACATATAAACAGCTCAAGTAAAATTACGAAACATAGAAATCATGGGTTTGCAAAAATAATTCCACCCATTTTACATTTTAATATAAATTAAGTGAAATATACATAAGAGTTTGATTAGAAAATGTTGAAATGTTGAAATGTTGAAATTTTAAATAAGAAATATTTTTTAAGGGAATTCCGAGATATATTACATATTAAACTTCAAAACAATAGTCATCTGCAAATGAATTTGGAGTATTTACATCATGCTTATATTTCAATACTTAATAGATTATAAACTTGCCCATTTTTTTATAACATGACTTTATTTCTCCTATTTTCTTTTTACACATCTATATTTTTAACTTTTCCTTTGTCATTTTAACGTTAATTTCATTGTATTACAAGTTAATCTTGACTACGCGATTTTATAGATTAATTTAGTAATGTTCTTTTATCTACATTTTGTCTACATTTTTATAATTTTATTTTATTTTTCATTTTTATCTTTAAGTTTGACTTCTGTTTTGTATTTTGCGATAGATTGTTTAATTATTACTTGTATAATTATTGTAAATATGTTTGATATTTCGAGCTTAGTTGCATCTGAGTAACAAGTATCTAGCAAACATGGTAATCTTTACATAAGAAATAATATTTGTGTCACAACTTTTAAGGTAGCTCTCTGCTAATTTTTCACTCAGCCTAACAGTTGTAATAGATATAACTATCTATAAATCTCCATAAGTTTCGTCATGATAACTGAAAATGGAAGTATCTCTTGAATATTTTTTGAAGATGACTCGAAAGGAGTCGGGACGTCCAGATTAACTATATTAATTTTATGCAAATAAACTTATATTTTTAGTTTAGATACCACATTGTATTTTGCACTAACTCTCCTAGCCCTTATTCCTCATTGTAGTTGTAATTTCTCTTCTTAAATCAGAAAGTTAAATTATTTGTTTAAAACAAAAATATATATTAAGATTCCCAACAGAAAATTATAAATTATAAATTAGAAAATATGCATACAATGATACGATCATAAGGTCATGTTTATTTTCATGATTCTGCTTTTAAGAGTCATAATATTCAATTTATTTTAATACATTATAATATTAATCTCAATTGTATGTAAAATTGTATTACATATACATTATATGAATCTTATTTCAAAAAATTGCAATTGAGGTCAAAGACCTACTATATTCATCAAAGTGAGTATGTATTCTATAATTTTTAATGACAGTATCATGGTCGTAACGTTATTATGCAAATATGTAATAGAACAGCTATGCAATGATAAAATGATAATATTATAATGTCACCAACAGTACATACATACAATTTTTGTACATAGATGTAGCATGAGATGCGATATTAAATTTTTTATATTATAATATATAAAAGTAAAGAACAATTTTAAAATACTTAAATAATTCTATATATAATCAATTCATTTTGGATTTGATTTCAATTTTTATATCATATATGCTTTTGATTTATAAATGATTGATTAAAAAGTTTAAAGTAATGATTGATTTAAAGTTTAAAGTAAAAGAATATGCAGTAAATTTTAAATAATTTTAGAAATAATAACTAATACATTTAATTAATTAAAATAAACTAAAACTAATTAAAATAAACTAAAATTAATTAAAATAAACTAAAATTAAAATAAATTAAAATAAACTAAACTAAAAAATAAATACATTTAATTAATTAAAATTTATTAAAGTATTAACACTATTTGTAGTGCTACAAATCTTAAAACATTTAAAACATTATTTTCTTGAATCATTCGATTTAACTTTAAATAACGTAGATCAATTATATATATTTTATAACAGATGTATCGAATTATATTACTCATGTTGAAATATAACTTATAAAAATACTTGCCGGAATCTCTTTTTCACACATTTAAACTATAATTTTTATTATATGTTATTGTCAGTTTAATAGAGTGTGTAAAACATAAAATATTCCTCATTATCTTTTCGTTGCGCGAATCAGTAAATAGTAATTTGCCACAGACTTTTGTCACACTTTTCAACTGTTTCATAGACTTCCGATATTCACCGCCAGTACATACATAAAACCTACAATATATCTGACATGAATTATATATTTTCTGGTGGTGAATATCGGAACGCAGCCATTAAGTTTATTTTTTTTAATTTTGAAAATATAAGACATTTATAAATTAAATGCAAATATATGTAACTTCGTTACATATCAGAAAATAAAACGGTGATTGACCGTGTTGCCGCTTTGCCATGTCTTGTGTGCAACCAACCCATGGTTTAAAGAAACAAGAGCTCTGTTATTTTTTGTTAGTTCACAATTTATCTTTCTTTCTTATACTGGAAGAAAAAAGATAAATTCTGAACTAGTGCAGCCAATTCAGAAAAAAAGAACAGACCCAAGGTATGCTCTTGCGCATGAAAATGAGGATGGACCAATGAGGATGGTAGAACAAGTAGCCCGCTATATTAATATATCAGCCAATCAGTGTTTTTCTCGCGATATTCAACATGTAGTATAAATAAGGACAATTAATGAATTTATTTAATTGAGAATTATTATTGTAACTTTTATTATTAATAATTATTCTCTATTATCAAATCACACGTTACGTAGTCACAAATTTGCTTATTTTACTTATGTTTATTTTATTTCTTGGTTATTAGTTCTCAATTAAATAAATTCATTAATTTCCTTATTTATAATACATTTCAACATCGCGGGAAAAACGCTGATTGGCTGATATGTTAATATGACCGGCTACTTGTTCCACCATCCTCATTGGTCCGTCCTCATTTTCATGCGCAAGAGCACACCTTGCTTCTTTACACCATGGTTTGCTACATCGTGATTCGGATCATTCCTAGTCGTGAATATTTCTCTGGAGTTCGTGGGCCGTGTCGGATGTATCTGTAAAGAAAGAATAAAATCTAATTTGAAAAGTTATATCCAGAGAATTGAGGTTAAGTAGTAATACTTAGTTCGCGCGTGAATAGTGTAAAATCGTTAAATAGCTCGTTTCAAATTTGTGTTCACTCATTTTCAAAAGAAAAAATGCCAAAAAAGTCGAATAAATCGTGGGGTGGCCGCAATATTCGAGGAAATGAAGACAAAAGTTACTTCGGTAAGTATTATTCACAACTTTGTGGCTCATCATGCGTGATTTTTGCACAGCCCTTCGTTTTAAAACATGCGTGCATCCTTTCCGATATGTATTTCAATAATCTCCCATATTTCATCCATTTTCGAGTATTCGTTTAGCATTTTTCTTACATACGAGGCCGTTTGGTTTTGCTCAAAATCAAGATGGACACCCATCGCCACGCAGAATTTAAAGCTGCGTAGTTTTAATATTCATGTGATGTACATCTTTTACGACGCTGATTAATGGAATCAGTAAAGCGACCTTAAAAAATGATATACTTAGAAGAAAAAAATATTAAATTTGCGAATAAATATCTTGAATAAAGAGAAAACATGTTTATATTAAAAACATGTTATATTAAAAATGGACGTTCAATACTCGAAAGATGTAAAGGATGATTCTATTTTAATACAATCATATAATTATAAAAACTTGTTGATGTTTAGATACAACTAAATTACTTTTGATATAATTGAAAATCTTATCTTTATTTTTATTATCATTAATGATGAGATTATATTAAATATTTGTATTATTCTATGTGATATGTTTGTTATATATTTTATGTTGGATTTAATTTTTAATTGTCCTTTATGATCGTCCTTGAATCTCAATTTGTATCATCGAGGTATAAAACAGACTTGGTTATTATTTCAAGTTTTGTATTACATTATTTTTTGTATAATTTTAACAGCGCATTATCTCAAGATTATCTATATAATTATTCTAAATCTTTTATCTATTTTAACTAACATAAATTAATTTTGATCTCAGTTTAATTTACTTTCTATCTTCTTGTATATTCAAGAATTAAGAAAAGACAAAGAATGACTTAAGCTGCAATGATGTATATATTTGGGTCTAACATTTACTCTTTAGTGTAAAATTAATATATCTATAGAAAATGATACAGCTATCTTTTGGTATTCTCTATTCTTTTTCCAAGTATTCCATAGCAAACTTAATTGACTAAGTTTACGGCGACATTAATTCAGTTTAGTAACAATTGTAATTAGTGAAATCTTGCGTTCAATTGATACATTCTTTTAAATCTAAAGATGTACTCCAATTAGATATAAGAAATCTAACTATAGTTGTCACTGAACTGGCTTAACGTCGCTGTGTAAACGTAATAATTGTAACGTAATAAACTTCCATAAACAAGATTAATTGGAAACAGAAGTGGATATATATTTCTCTTTTTTTCAAAGCTTTTACTTAAAGGAGAAAAAAAGGGAATAGTAATAAATATTCTTGTCTCATAGTTTCTTCTTTTAATATATCAATTTTATTCTTTTTATAGAGAAACCATGTTAATATTGGATTTAAATATATATTGTTAAATTAAAATTAAAGTTAATTTATATTTGTAAATAAATACACAAACTTCATGAGGAATAATAATCAAGAAGCCAAATATTAAAGATATCAATCATACTTGAAATAATTGCTTTGTCAATAAAATAATTTTTATATATAATTTTATTTTTATATTTATGTGCTTCTAGGCCATGATGATCGTGTTGGAAAGAATAATGGTGGATCTCATGTCGGTCCCATCAAGCATCGTGTATCATTTAAAACTCATAGGCCGATTAATAGAGAAATACCACGTAATTTGGCATTAGCAAATTTTGATGAAGATATTCCAATGACTGGTACCTCGAACAACAATACAAGACAAGTAGTCATTAATCCAAGAGACAGAGATCATGGTGACAGGGCTTGGCGAACCATTTCTCGGGGAAGAAATAGCCCTATGCCAAACAGGAACTTTAAAGGCCAATCTAGATTGCGACCTGTTCCAATGGTAGATTCCAACTGTTATAAAATTATTGTAAGTATGACATATTCTCAAATCATATTATATATGATTACATATGTATAGACTTATCAATAAGTTTTTTTTATACATATATTTTACAGATACCATATGGTCACAAATATGAAAAGGATTATATTGTAAGGACTTTAATGAATTATATGGCACCCGAAGTATTTGTTCCCATAATGGTTAGTAAAATTTTTTTATAAAATTTATATTTTATTCGATGTATATTATGTATATGTGTATTATGTATATTATGTTATGTATTGATGTGTGCAAATGTGCGCGCGTGTATGTGTATGACTGTAGTATAATATGTAAATTATATACAATAATAGACTTTTATATATATATATATATATATATATATATATATATATATATATAAATAATATGACAAAAGTTTAGTTTGAAATTGTTGCTTAAAACAAAATATTTACAGTATAAGATAATGGGAAATGATGCTAATTTCTATGTGGACAATCATAAGACGGCAAATGCATTATTAAATTGTGATCGTAAGATTACAATGACTGATGGGTTTAAACTGCAAGTAAAAGTAAAACCTGAGCAGCACAAAGGATTTCCATTATGTGAGATTGATGATAAATTGAAGGAACGATTGAAACAAGCAATGGTAAAGAGATATGTGCAAGAGACAAATGCTTTAGATTTGTCTAAATTCCATCTTGATCCAGGTAAAAATAAAATTATAAATATAGTTCAAATATGTTAAAAATTATATTAATTACAATATAAACAATATATTAAATACTTATTGATTAATACAATTTGAAAATTGCAGTTTATGATTATATGTTTATCTTACAGATCTTGTCTCTGATTACTTTTGTGCATTGTTTCATCCTATTATGTTAATGACTGTATTAGATATTGTAGCTGAACACATACCAAACTTGGAAGCTTTAAATTTAGAAAGCAACAAGTTATATAATATCGAGAGACTTAGCGTGCTAAGTAAGAAACTGTCGAAATTAAAAATTTTGTACATTGGTGAAAACAAGGTGAGTATAACATATACAGGATGCAAAATGAAAATATATATTGCTTTACGCTCGATTGTAACAGCCTAAATTAATTGTGTATATATATATATATATATATTATAGATCAGGGACATTCATCAGCTCGATTTCATCAAGGATCTGAAACTCAACGAATTGAAATTAACTGGGAATCCTATGTGTAACAAGTATAAATCTCGACAAAGTGATTACGTTAGGTAATGTATCATTCCAATGTAATCTTTTCTTTCATTGAAAAGTGAAAAACAAGAAGTGTTAAGATAAATTTGATAATGTATTTACGGGACAGTATTCCAGCAACAAGCGTGTTATATTTACTTTGGTAACTCTCTAAGCCGAAAATTTTTAAATAATTTAATTTCCTAGTAGATGTATTTCCTAAATGTAAATGTAAATATCGTTAATTTATAAAGGCACTTATAATTTTATTAAATATTTTTCAAAAGAATGTAAGAACAATTAAGAGTCAAAACTAGAGTTAAACTAAGTCTTTTATGTTTTATTGTACGCTGACTAGTTTTCGATTGCTTGCTCTAACTTTTGAGATTATAGTATATTTGGTATTTTTATTTTAACTACTTTACTTTACTTTACTTTACTTTACTTTACTTTACTTTACTTTACTTTACTTTACTTTACTTTATTTTACTTTATTTTAAAGTGTAGCCGGCGCATTGATATTCTTGCCGATTACATTTTTCTACATACAAATACATGTTTTCAATAGAAGACAATAAGGCAAATAAGAATCGGCACTGTTAACAGTGTGCAACACTTTTTATTACAAAATTTTTAATCTTTATTACAAACTCTAAATGTTTTGACTCAAGTTTGTCATAGTGGATATATAAAAAAAAAGTAAAAATTGATCTTGTGCCCACTAGATGAGCCCAACGATAATAAAATCATTGATTAATAATTATCATTAATTATTATGACCGTGCATATCTATATCATCTTTAAAAAAAATGAAAAAACTGAATGGTCACTAAAGAGCTGTCACTCATCAGATGAATACATTCACGTTAAAACGGAGAAAACAGGCGCAGGAGATAATTTGCGCTGAATAGTATCCCGTACAGTGTGTCTGCACGCCTTGAGCTCCAGGCAATAACTGAGCGCGTTTGTAATTGTTTTTAGTATTTTCCGTTTCGTTTGTAGTCGTCTTTTGAACGGTTCGAAAAGTACAAACAACTATAAACGATTCTAGGAAAAAAAAACTGCTCAAGCGGATTTGAAATATATCAATGTCATGTATGAATTATTTTTTGAAATTTTGATATTTTTTAATGAATGAAACTACAACTGAAATTATTATTGCTTCAAATGCCACTACAAACGAAATATCGTTTTTATATAAAAAGTTAATTTTTCAAAAATTGAAAAATTAACTTTTTGCGAAATTCATAAATTATTTGTTAGTTTTCACCACAGAATTTCACATTTGATTAGATTATTGTGTTTTTATCTAATTTCAATTGTTGTCGTTGATAGTTCGAAAATGGACCAAAATGTTCAGTTTTATTACAATTATATATTACAATTATATATTGTAATTTTTAATGTGAAATAAATATGTTTATTAAATTTTTGCACACCGATAACGGCATAAAAACTTCGATTGACTCTTAGTTGTCCTTTATTATATTTATTGTGATATTTTCGAGAGTCCTGTTTAATATTTTATTAAACATTTTATTGCATTTTATTATAGTTTTCTTTAAATCTTTCGATTAAATGATTCGCTTTTCTCTCGTATTACTTAATGAAGCTTATATTTTTGTTTTTGGACCATGTGGAGTTTTTTTTTCGATTATAGTGATGTCCGGAAACGATTTCCAAAACTGCTGCATTTAGTGAGTATTATATACATCATTACACATATATTCCCAAAATTGTGTATATCCCTTCTTATATGAATATTAATTTTTATTAAATTGACAGGACGGCATAGAATTACCGCGACCGATTGTCTTTGATGTGGTCGACGAAGTTACCAAAATTCTTCCATCACAAAGAATGTTTGTTACCGATGCTAAAGCACAAGAAATTGCGAGCCATTTTCTGCAACAATATTTTACGATATTCGATAGCGAGAATCGTCAACCCCTACTTGACGCTTACGATGAACATGCTTGCTTTAGCATGACGATAACGAGTACTTACAATAACAAGTAAGCGTTTATGTAAGAAAACATTATGTATTATAATTTTATTTCTTCCATATTTTCTTATCTGTGTGTGCGTATGTGTGTGTATGCGCGCGCGCGCGCGCGCGTGTGTGTGTGTGTGTGTGTGTGTCATAGCTATATCCTTAATCTTTATGTTATTGAGTATAAATTAAAAATATTTTTGTTGCAGGTTAAATGGATATCTCATGGAAAATCGTAATTTGTTCAGAATAAATGATACAATCAAAAGACAGAAATTATTAAAGCAGGGTAGATTGCCTGTAGTCTCCTTTATATCAGAAATGCCACGAACAAGACATCTGCTAAATACTTTTACTATGGACATTTCTCTTGCTACAGTAAATGGCTATTTTTTGTAACTAAGAACATACATTAAACTAATGTAGTTATAATTTATTTTTTGTTTATAGCAAACAATGATGTTTATCACGATAACGGGCTATTTCCAAGAAGTTAATAACAAAGATGAACCTATCCGCCACTTCAATCGGACATTCATAATCGTTCCAGAGGGTGATGGATATTGCATTCGGAACGAGCAGTTGCACATTAGTCAACCGCCTGAGGCGCAATTGAAGCAACTGCATCAACAGTTAAATCAACAGTTAAATAATCAGCAAACCCAGCCAGAGACGCCGGCGTTAGTATCCGCAGAAATAACAAAGCCTATGACAACAGAACCCAGTGACGATATAAAACAGCAGATGACAATGACGTTAAGCCAACAAACAACTATGAATTTGGAATGGAGCTTAAAGTGTTTACAAGAAACACAATGGAACTACAACAATGCACTCTCTGCCTTTCAAGAATTTTATAAACGTGGACAGGTACCATCAGAAGCGTTTACAAAGTAAACATACAGTAAGTAAAAAAATTATCATAACTGTGATAATATTTTGTAAGAAAATTTTCAGAGAGCTAATTTTTCTTGTAAAGCTTCAAACTTCATTCCTATTCATTCCATTTATATTCACCGATTTTTTTTCATGATACTTATTTGTACCTTGTGTCAAAACCTGAATAGAGAAAACATCTAGATATTTAGATATTTGTTGCTTGTCGATTTTGTATCTCATACAAAACATAGTTATTAATTTTGCAAAGAAAAGTGATAAAAAAGAAAATATATTAATTGCATTAATATAATTTCTTTAAAAAAATATGAAAATTTCTGTAGCTAAAAATAAGGCAAACCCCTATGATTCATTTTAATTAAAACTAAATTTATAAAAATGCACATAATACATTGATGTTAAAAATCACATACAGTCTCATATGTAGAAATGATCATATTGGTTCTTTTATATTGTGATTTTTAACAAATTCCTATTAATATATACTGTATACTATTTGATAGCATGCAATGAAAATTAGTATTAAATTACTTTTGAAAATAATTTATATATCATGGTTTTTCTTTTTTTGAAAATAAACTTAATAAAATACCTTATAATAGAAGAACAATATTATTTGAAATATAAAATAAAAATATATGTGTTAATATTACAGTAAAATATAAATTTTTCGATATGTATGATGATGTCATTTAAATCATTGTATATTGTGAAGTATTATTAGAAAAGTGACAAACTGAATATTCTCAAAAATTATTTGTTTTTTTAGCTATTTGTATATATTTCATTGGTGCTATTAATAATAATAAATATATAATGACATTAAAACATTAATAAATATACAATGTATGTTTTGAAACAAATAAGTGCATTTTATAAATCAAATTCCTAATATATTGCTTAACATGGAAAAACAAGTACTATGTTATACATAACAAATAATACTTTATTACAAATCTCTGACTTTCAGGTTTTGATGCGTGATAAAATTGATGAAAAAAATTTAGTTATATCTATCTATAGGGAAAAAGAAATTTTGCATTAAAATAAGAATATTTTTAATCATAGATAGATTAGTATAATATAATATTAGAATATATTAAAACAAATATATTTTAATATGTAAAAAGCTTACATACTATTACTTGATATAAAAAAAAATTATATATTTCTTATCATACATTCACAAACATTTACAGCATATGTACATTGCAATTTCTAAAATGTCAAACAATTCAATCAATTCAAAAAAAATATGAACAAAAGAAAATATATTCCACAGCATCTATATATCGGCAATTTATCAATGTTATGTATGTATGTACATATATATAGTGTCATTAGATTACAGAAAACTTCAGATTTTTTTTTTGTAACTTAAACTCATTGGTAAAACATAGATAAGAGAGATATTGATACCACTTATTAAAAAAAAAAAAAAAAGAAAAAGAAAAAAAAGAAAAAAAAACGTAAAGCGATTAGGAGAAATAAAAGGAACTTTCATATCGTATAGAGAAGGTAAATTTCTATATATTTTATAAAAAAATAAAGTATCTATATCTTTCTTTTTTAGTCATCAAAAAGATCTAGTATAGTATAAATCTGGATTTACATTAGAAGTGGAAAAATAGAATTTATTGAAGCCAGTCAGTAAAAAAAATATATTAATAATTATTAATGCAATTTTTAATAGCTCTAACAAATTGTTTTTCTGTTTTCTGCTTCTAATGTGAATTTAGTCTAAGAAATGAAAAAATTCAGAAGATTTATGTCATTATTTCATCTGTATCTATTTAATATCACTACATAACATAAAAAATCTTACGTCAAATAGATTTTTAAAAATACAGCTTTTTTGGTACATCTCATCACGCATATAGATAAAATCAAATTTTTACATATTTAAACTTATAGAACTTATTTCAAATATAACAATTCATAGAATATTTCATCATATATTTAGTAAATCAACTAGGCAATTTTATAAAAAGTGTGATCAATTAATTTCTCTCAAAATTATGTCGTTTATTATACACATCGATATAATGCAATTAAATAGTTTTTTATAAATTGTAAATAGTATCATGGGATATACACAGTTTATGCACCCATAAATTACAATATATATATTTAGATTAGGACAGGGCTCGCTTACATTATGTGAGTATAAATTATTCAACATAGAAATATTCATATGGTAGCTTAGTTTTTTAAATATATTTATGATATACATATGTATATATGTGTATATATATTAACAGTTTTTATCAATATATACAAAAAATAAAATTCAGCTTTTATTTTATTGAGAATGTGATCTACACATTCCCATATTGCGCGTACACACACATTCATGAAACAATGAAAAGTTGTATACCAAGATGATGTTCTGAAAATTCCAACTCCAGAACAATATCCTGATTCCTACTTCGAAGTTCAAGGACACATTGTGTGTCAGAAGACGAACTCATTACAGTTTGAATCCTAAATATCATCTGGTATATATTGCAGTATATATTAAGTGTGGGAAGACTTGGCTCTGTTAAAGAGCAGAGACTTCGTTAGAACGAAGTGGACAAGTCTGTACAAGCTGTTAATAAGCACATCACAGCCCCATGATATATGCAGGTAGCTTACATCAACATAGTAGAAGTAACGTACCTGCATTGTATTTGTTTCTTGAATCAAGAGACATCCCACGTGCTTATGATGCAAAACTGATGATGTACGGATGTGTGTTAAACATTTGTTTGAATTGTATCACATATATTTATTGACAACTTTTATAATAGCATCATGATTATATTATACATGTTTAAATGATAAAAAAATAAAGCGAAATAATTTATGCTCACACACTTGTATGCGACAGATTTAAAAAGAAACATATAGAGAGAATATGTATATTAACATCTGAATGATTATATGTGCGAAATATCAAAAAAAGCTATAAATACAAGATATACAAATTATGGATGTGACTGAAAAAATAAAATGTTTATGTTATCATGTATGTTATATATGAAAAAAATGATTAATATTTCTGATTTGCAAAATTTGTGCAAAAAATATATTGACATTATAAATGCAGACATTATCCTCTTCTCTGTAAGGGAAAATGATGTAAATATCATCGAATCATGAGTATATGTAATTGATAGATGATAAGATGAATGTAAATCATGCATAGTTATATGTTATACAACATAATAATGTAAATACATACTTATACTTATCAAGTTTCATATAATAAAAATTATTTGTACGGGCGTATTTAATTATGTAATACTAAAAATATATGATTTTTAATTGATCGCTTATTTTTTATATGTGTATGTATGCATATACGTATGCGTGTGTATACAATGTCATCATTATAATTTTTGATGCAATGTCCATACAATTCCTTATTCTCGAAAAAAAAAAAAATGTTTCAAGTAAAATGTATTCGGATTTTGAGAGGCTTTAATAGAATAGAGATCTTATGTTTTCACATACATACGCATATACGTGTGCGCACTACATACGCATCACGCGCCTGTTATTTATGAAAGGATATCAATTTATGTGAAAATACAAAATTTTTTCTATTCAAATAGATATCTTTCTCTACATTTTCTTTTATCTTTATGAAAACAATTTTATTTTTTTTTTTTATATTAAAACGGAGTGATACTTCCGTCGATTTGCCGAATGTTTTCTTGGATGTCGCTCGTCAGATTGTCGAATAATTTATTACTTGAATTAAATGATGAAAAATTATAGGTGATTATTAATATTATTAATATTAATATTATTTAAATAGAATAATGAAAAATTATCAAACTGAAAAAAAAATAAGATTAGAATGGATTCTGGGTACTGATCCATTTAGCGCTACAAAACTTTGAAGCGTTTGATTAACCAATCAAAACAAAGAATTCTGAATATGAATTATATATATATATTATATATTATGAATTGACCAATCAAAAAATGCTTCGAAACATTTGTCGCATCAAGTGGACTGCACCTTCCGTTTTCTGAAAAATATGTTCCATAGGGAATTGGGGTGTTTAAAATCGGAATGGAAAGCTAAATGAAATTTTTGGAACAATGCTGATTGGCTGTCTCCACCCTTTCACCTTTATGACTCCGTTCCGATTCAGTTTTCTGTGTTCATGAGACGGCACCTTTGTTCAAGATGTACTATCGTAAGTCCCAATCTACAATACATGATTTAAGCCTTAAGCCATAAGAAAATTGATCAATCATAGTCGAATATTCTCCTATTCTTCGATTCTGATTCGTCCATTTCTTATGGCTAAGGCTTAAATCATCTATTGTAAACCGGGATTAATTGGTTAGATCTATTCTACAATGCGTTGATTGTCGTAAGTGTGGTAAGAATGGGCCAATCACAATCAAGTATTTTCTCCACATTTGTCTGTGATTGGTCAATTCTTGTGGCTTGCGACACCAACACATGATGTATTGTAGAACAGGCCTAAACTATGGCCTAAACTATTCTGATTCCGTTTTCCGTGCCCATGGGACGGCACTCTTACTTATGCTTACTTCATGCTTTCTTCATAAACATATTGTTCGACAGTGTCCGGTAGTGTCACGTGTAGTAATTCAAAAATTTTGTGGCACTGGTAAGTCGTAACATAATTCGTACTAAAGGACACCATTTAACAAAAATATAGATACCACGTTTTATTTTTGAAAACAAATATCTAAAAGAGATAAAGATTAAAAAGGTAGATAAACAATAATTATAGAGAAAGAAGAAACTCCTAATCAGGTGTATAAAATGATACAAAGATTTTATCTATACTTTTTTGTCCTGAGTCGATTTAGTAAAAAAATTATTTATGTTCATTAATCATTATCCATAATTTCTAGTCTTTATAAATACAATATACTCATAAAAAATGCATAATTATAAAATATAATTAGTAATAACAAAACTTATTTTTGCTGTCTCTGATTGTGATTTCAGGTACACAATATAATTTTTATAATTTGATTACGTTTTTTCCAGCTTCTGATATATTGATGAATAGTCACAAAAGCAAGATGAATTTACCATTAGTATATTTTGATGTATCTGTGGATGAAAAACCATTAGGACGGATTATAATGCAGTTACGTACTGATGTTGTACCAAAGACTGCAGAGAATTTCCGTGCTCTATGTACAGGAGAGAGAGGCTATGGTTATAAAGGAAGCTATTTCCATCGTATAATTCCCAACTTTATGTGTCAAGGGGGTGACTTCACAAATCACAATGGTACAGGTGGAAGGTCTATTTATGGGGAGAAATTTGAAGATGAGAATTTCGAGTTGAAGCATACTTCCATGGGTACATTATCAATGGCAAATTCTGGTCCAAATACAAATGGCTCACAATTCTTTATTACTACTGTAAAAACACCTTGGCTAGATAATAAACATGTTGTATTTGGTAGTGTTTTTGGAGGAATGGATGTTGTAAGGAAAATTGAAAGTCATGGTTCATCAACTGGAAAAACATATCAAAAAATTATGATAGAAGATTGTGGCCAGTTATCTTGAGACAAATTGTGAAATAAGGACTAGAAAAACATATCAGAAAATTATGATAGATTGTGATCAGTTATTTAGAAATAAGTTGTGAAATAAAACGAATTAACTTTTATTAAATAATCATATGGTTTTGTTTATATTTTTGAAACTTGTAATTATTAATTATGGGTTAATTAATATTAAAATAATTCCAAAGTTTGATCTATTTATATTATTATATACTAATATCTGTGATTCAGTCTTTTATCAGCTCTGCTAATTGCTTTTCTTAAATTTGAGAGTTGTCAATTTTTGAAACAATTTTTATTTAAAATTGAGGAAATTGAACAAAATTTATGAATCTAGCTTAAATATAAATATACACACACGTGCGTGTGTGTGTGTGTGTGTGTGGGGGGGGGGTATAAAATATAAATAAAACTTAATTTTTTAAACGTAATTTTTGCCACTTTTAATAATATGCATGAAATATATATGTGAGAAATAAGTACATTTTTTTATACAATGGTTATTCATAGTTCAAATTTATACTTTTGTGATTTTTTTTTAAAATGTCTGATTATATTCCTCAATTTTTTAAAATTTTAAATTTACATGGGCTGTGACTTTTTTTCTTGAAGCTGACAATGAACGTACAATTATATCTAGTTATATTTATAATATTTAATTATTCATAATTAAAAAACTGTGATATATTAGATATATAAAAACTGAATCTATATAATTATATTAGTATTAATTATTTGAATATATGATATAAGTCTATGTGTAAAAGATTATAATATAATTTTTATGCATTAATTACAAGTGTGAAGAAAGTAAAGTAAATTTACATTAACACAGCTAACACAGCTATTTAGATTAATTAAAATGCCTAATATATTCAGATAATTTTGTTACAAAACATTGTACAAACATATTAAGTATAAGTTTGTTGTAACATACAAATTTACACAAGTAAATTACATAATGATTACAAATATAGCATTACATTTTAACAAAACCGATATTACTGTTAGTCAATACATATTGGCAAATTAACAATGAAAAATGTGTTGAGCTCTACGACGGATGCAAATATTAAAAATATAGCATACATAACGAGACAAATGATTCCAACTGTGCGACTTAGTGTGAATTTGTTAATAAATAAAGCACCGTACAAGATAATTAATGTGGAGAAAAGAGATACTGAGCTATAGACTAGCCCTTGAGAATTAATCTGAACATAATATTGTCCAGGTATTTTTGGTAATAGCGCGGCTTTAATGAACCATGGTAGTCCAAGACACAGTAATACATCAAATACATTCGATCCAATCGAATTACTTATTCCCATAGCTCCGTAACCTGGAAGGAAACAGCAATTATAAAATTTTATATATGTGTTGAAAAGTAAAGCGAAATGAGAATTTTATGAAATTTTTGTTTTAACATTGCAATCTGACACGGCATCGATGGTTCAGAAATTGCAATGCTTGCCTTCAGCAAAAAAAAACCAGTTCTGCAGCTATTGTAAAATTCATTAATATGATTAATTTATTATTTAGATCTATGAGGAACTAGGAATAAAAACTAATTATACTATTATATTAATCATATCAAAGATATGTATCAGATTTTTACAATAATTGCGAAGCTGTTTTCTCCACAAAGAATGCAGTCAATACTTGTTATACCTTGATTAGCAACGATGACGCTCGATACTGCTTCAGGTACACTCATTCCCGCCGCAAGGAATGTTAAGCCCATAATAGAATCAGGAATTCTAAAGGTGTCGCCTAAAATATAATGAAAAAATAGTGATTATACAATCGTAACGAACAGGACAAAAACCATCAACATTCAAAGAAACATTTATAAAATAAAAAATAATACAAAAGAATAAGATTCGTAATAAATTTCAAATTCAAAATGATATGGCTGATATTTTCAAAATAAAATGGTTGATATATTAAATATGAGAGAATCTATTAAATGTACTATGTAATACGTATAATACATTAAATATATTATGTATCTTATAAAACTTATAAAACTTACAAAAAAAAAAAACAGAATACATTAAATTCTGTTAAAAAACTGATATACTTTGATTATATTTTTTCGATTTACATTTTGTCGACAAAATTTATATCTGTAGCAGATATTTTGTGCAGTAAAATCTGTTTTTAGGAAACTTAGCTATCTATTAACATAAATATTTGATCGCTGATGATACGTACCGATAACGGTGATGACCCATCCAATGATGTAGGACGAACTTGCAATCCACATTACGCACATGGTGAACGTAATGGGATACCAAGATCTTAGTTTGTTTCTTCTACAATCGGGAATAGTAACGAGTAGTGCCAAATTAATAGGCCAAGTGATAACCCACCATACTTTCTCACACGTCGAACTTGGCCAGGTCGTCATGCTCACGATATCAACTAAAAAGCAGGCATGCATGTATTTTATATTGCAAAAATATATTCTGTTCATATTATTAAAGATATTATATAATATTAAAGATATTATATAATAGATAAGATATTAAAGATATATAAATGTGTATGTTTGTGTGTGTGAGTGTGTGTGTGTGTGTGTGTGGGGGGGGGGTGCATATATACGTATGTGTTGTGTACATATGGGAAAAGTGTATATTACAACGAGATTATACAAAGATACTAGAAATAAAACGACATATCTTCGTTTTTATCATAAGTACAACATATCAATACGTATTACATACGTATTCATCTGCATTACATACGTGATTCATCGTGGTCACTCGAACTGAATCCACATGTTTCCGTTTCTTTGACGAGGTCTGTCAGATTTTGGAATGAAAGATAGCCAGATATGAGATTACATTTCTTACGAGTAGTTATCGAACGTAATCCCTGCAAATAGATATGTGGATCAAAAAGGATTGACAAAAATTTATTCTGCGACAAGTTGAACTCTTAATCAGACATGAAGTCAGATATAAATTTGTACACTTAATTAATAATTTTGTACACTTTTTTTGTTATTTTTAATACATTGACAAGTCTTATTTTTCAAAAATTTATTAATTAAAAGTTTACTTTGATAATAATTGAAAGAAATTTAAAAATATTGGAACCTGGCTTCTGAAAGTTAAGAGTTCATATCACAGGACGAAATTGTATCAATTCCTTTTAATTCACTTATTTTGCAGAGGCGAAAATAATAAATTATATTTTATAATCTTACGATTTGGCAAGAGGGGGCTCTCTTCGCAGATGTTTTTGTATTTTTTTCTCCTAGTTATTCGTTTCACGAAATTGTTGATACGATGATTAAAACACATTGCTGAAAACATAAGAGTTTTTATTATGCCAAATTATAATTGTAATTAAAATAAATTATAATCGTATTATGCTTTATTATAATTATTTGCCAATAATTTTAGCAATATCATTAAATTTTTCGCTTTAAATTATTTTCAATTAAATATATATAATTATTTTTAAATAAAAAAAATATCAGGATTAGGTTGTAACTAGTTAAAAAATAACAATTTTAAATGAATTAACTGTATAACTTCAACTAATTATTTTTAAAACACATAAATTTATTATTAATTTTTTAACTTATTAACTTTTTTTCTAAATTGAAAATTTATGTACGTAGAAAAAAAATTGTAAAAAAAGCACATTTTTATACAAAAAACACAATATTTCTTTGTTATTTCATATAAAAAAATTTAATTTACAAATAAAATATTAAATTTACTTGATGATTTTATAAGCCATTAACTTTAGCTTAATTTAGTTAAAAAATAATATTAACTTATCCAACCTATAATACATATCAGACCTATTTTTTTCAGTTAATTTTTTTGCATTGTTATCTTTCCTCTTTTTCTCTTTAATATGGATGATGCAAAAAGATTAACTGAAAAAGAAACAGGCCTATTGCTCTAGCGGGTAAAATAATTTTTTATTATACGAAGTGACTCAATTCGCTTAATTCACAGTCGTATCACCTGATATGTATAAGATGTAACAAGCTACGAGGATGAGCGCCTCGTACCACTCGATGCGTCCATCTCGCAGAGTCAGAATCAGGAGAAGAACCGTGAAGGCATACGCCAGCGTATCACGAGACACGGGCCACCACTCCAAGTTCAGCACCTATAGATACGATAATCAATCATTTGTGATAAGAAGCACAAGAGTCGTGGAGTGTTACGAGAAAGCTTGAGAATTTAATTAAAAGCTTGTGAATTTTACCTCGTTCGCGAAGAGTGCGCAGCACGCGGGCACGGCCAGTATGTTGAACACCGCGGAACCGACAATGGTACCGACCCCCAAGTCACCCTCCGTCACGAAAGTGCCAATGACATTGATGAACAATTCCGGGCTCGAGCTCGCAGCCGCCATTACGGTCGCGCCGGCCACATCCTCGGTGACATTGAGTTCTGCCGTGAGAAACATTTCCCTCCGTTTTATTTACGCATTCATACATACACTTGCATACATGTAAGAAAAAAATAAAATGCGAGACGATAAACGTAATAAATATCCGACATAATACACCAGACCGCACACGTCTTACACTCGTCGCAGCGAAACGAAAGAGCGAGAGAGGAGCCGCAGTGAGGTCATATTAAGGTCACGGAGAAAACGGCGGATTCCGAACGATCCTTTTGTACTCACTCTCGCAAATTTTCTTAATAGAGGGAACGAAATAGTCGTCGCAGACAATGGCAAGTAATAAAAACAGATAAATAGCGATGACGAAGTGGATTATTATGAATCCTGCCTGTCTTTGCTGCCGCGTGAGACCATCGGGCGGGAATTCTTTGATCGCTGGCGGCGTGCAATTGTAACTGTCATTCCCAAACTGCTCGAGCTCGCTCGTCTGCAACAATCTACGTCCTCCTGAAAAAGGAAAAACAGATGCTGAGTACAAAAATAATCAAAAATATAAAGAAAAAGAGAAAAAATTAAGCGCGCTAGTTGATTTTCAAAGGGTCCTTCTTTCGCTTCAATTTTCGTGGACGCGCAAGAAAGCGGGAAGAAGTGTATTATATTATTATTATTATATTGTAAGAATTAGACGACCGTAAGCGGTCATGAAAGAGATTCGGATTATAAACACCTTACAGAAAGGACCCGTCGTGGTCCCGCAGACTAAGGTCTTGGTCGTAAACGAGATATCTCGAGTTTCAAATCCAGTCGGTCCTCCGTTCATTTTCCCGAATTTAATAAATATACTTTCAATATACTCACGCCAATTATGTAAATCCGTTGCATAGCCGACATTTGTCGTACTGTCAGAAAACAGTCCCATTATACCGATGCAAAAAAAATACGTAGCTGGTATAATAATAACGAAAAATATTCGGTATCCAACCGTATGCTTGCGCCGCCATACCATCCTTCGTTACGTAAGAACGTGAAAACGTAATGTTTTCGGATTAATAAATGAGCGATATGCAAGGAACGACAACGGTAAGAGATTTCTCCTCGGCGTAATGCGATCTGAACGGCTACCTGTCGTTTATCCGGCACGTAGAGTTTGACTACACGTTTATATTTTTCGTCTGTCGGAGATTTATCGCGACGCCGATAAGATACTGTTTAAAGCGATCGCATTCTATCCTTTTGATTGAAAAGACGCACAGGAAAGTTTCCGCGACGACATCGTTGTGATTTCTGCGTCTGTTTTTTCATACATGAACTGTCCATACGACGGTTGTACGTACATACCTTCGCCGATGAGATTACATATCACAATAGTAATACATCGGCTTGTTTGACCATGATTAGGGAAATGTTTCTATCTTTCTGTTATTCCTTTACTTCTCATTTAAGTCTATCGTATATATTTACATATCGAGCTTAGACGTAATGACAATAATAAAAAAATTAAGACTTTTAACATGGAGAATTAGGTATAGGAAGTAGGAATAGAAATTACTTTTTCTTTCAACATAAAGAAACTTCTTTATGTTCTTTACTTCAATACACAATCAACGAATAACAAGATGTTCTTTCATTGGTCGAAAATAATTTTCTATTCCTAATTCTTTACATTTAATTCCTTATTTTTTATTCCTATTCATTGTATATGGGCTCTAACTGTGCCGTTCATTCATTATTTATTTATCCCACCATTTCAATTGTATGTGTTTACGTACCTATTTATATTGAAGTTGTCAAGATTGTAAAACGATATCGCATAGACAAGATATCTTTGAAATTCAAAAAAATATGCATTGTAAGTATCGAGATTTATTCTTTTTCATATTAGTAGAAGTATTACGAAGATAGAAAATCAATTTCATCAATTGCGCTGCATATCGAGAATTTTCTTCACGTTCTCCCAAAATTAGCACAACATCAATTTCCACATGAAATCGAGCTACGTTTTTTAAAATAGCATTAAAACCAACTTAAAATTAATACATGAATTTGTATTTACATTTTACAAATATTTTCCACGATTATTTTTTTATAAAATATTTTATATTTATAATATAAAACACACACACACACACACACACACTCTGTGTATATAAAAAAAATTTTTCTTTGAAATTTATGGAATATTTTAGAAAAATTATTGTTTACAGTTTATTTTTAGAATATCATATATCAATTTTAATATATCAATCATTTGCTATTGTCACACTAAGTATTCAATGACACCGTCAAGATAATCTCATTTATCTTACTAAAATTCGAAACAGAGAATTAATTAATGCAATTAAATTTTATAATTTGTTACAGAAATTTATTACAGACATTTTTATTAAAATCGTAATGAGTGTGCAACTCGGTCTGATAATTACGAGAGCTTAATTGTGAAATATTCTTGTTATTTGAAGAGTCAGATAATTGAATGAAATGTAACTCAATAAAATAAAAATCAGGCGCATTAATTTTAATGCAGATGCACTGATGCAGGTACAGAAGTATGCATACGTTAAATCAAAGCAGACAACACGGCAGTTTGGTACATCTGCACCAGACAAATTGACGCGTACACATGTAAGTATATAATGCAAACCTAACGGGGGACACTCAAGTCTAACTAGCTTTAATCCTCAGGAAAGAAATATTGCTTTCCGTTTCATTTATCACTAAAATTATTATTATTTAAAGCGCATTCTGCCATGTTATTATCGCAATGATAAAAACGATAATTATTCGAGTAAATCCCTTATTGTAATACTATGATATACTTTATAAAAAAATTTTTATGTTTCAACAAAAAGGTAAACGCCAATTTTTGCTGAAACCAAATCAAAAGAGGGTTTCTTGAATCGTGTGACAACAGTTTAATTAAAATTAACAATTTCCATATTAACAATTTCGTAATTATTTAAAAGAATACGCAGGTATAATCTGATGAAGAGCGAGCGAAATACTAATTTACCACTACTTACTATTATTGTTGATAATAAGCTAATTTAATTTCCCCAAATGAGCTCAAATAATTTCATACATGCAGACACACGTGTATGCGCGTACGTAAACGCACAAAGTGTGCTTGTGCAAAATTATAATTTTGAGCAAAAACGTAAACATATATTTTCCCTCCTCGCTCGTGACGCGGGGATGTTACGGGGATTACTCGAAAGTGGCCAGTGCCAGACGCGCGTGTGTGCGTGTCGCAAATTTCGGAAGCTTCGTCGATTTGAAGCTGGAAGCATCACCTACATGCATGATCCAGCAACAGGCGCTACGCGCGAGAGAAGAGACAGAGAGAGGGGCGATTCCAACAAACGGACTTCGGAGTAGATGTTAATGTAGTATGTGTGTGACAACGGGATTGACAACATGGATACGACTGACCTAGGAGGAGGTGTGTTCGAATCTTATTTTCGATAATATCGTACCGCGGAGAGACCGCGACGTGCTAAAACAGTTTCGCACATGATGCGAGGATGGTGTTAACCCGTGCACCCGGGGGAAATCGAAAGAGTAACAGCTGACTGACGACGAGATACGGAAAGAAAAAAAAGTTTAAGGGAGATCAAAAAAAAAAAAAAAAAAAAGGAGGCGACAGCGAGACATGAGGATGCATTTGATGTGCTCTTTCGGCTCGTTTCTTCTCTTCCTTTGTTTCTTCCTCTTTTTGGGGAAGCTCTCTGCGCTTTGCGAACCTGTGAGAACGCGAGGGCCGTCGCGCAGTGAAGACGGGTAATGTGCGAAAATCATAGGATAGGATGTTGCGCGTTGGCATGGTGTCGATCGTTCATTCCGCGTTAAATGGCAGGAAACCCGCGACCATTTGGTGAAGAAAGTGTTCAGTTAAAAATATGTACATACAACCCCTTTTATTGTACTCGCGATATTCGTGATGTTATGTGAAATCAATAGCGAATACTTGACATAAACATGCATATAATTCCTGTTACTCTCTCTCTCTCTCTCTCTCTCTCTCTCTCTCTCTCTCTCTCTCCCCCTCCCTCTCTCTCACTCCCTCTTTCTTCTTTCATATCCCTTCATCTGTCAAATTTTACCATTGTCTTCCCACTTTTTATCTCTTTGACAGTGCGCCAACGATCTTAAAAGCAAATTCCTAAAAGCTTGGAGCTAAAGAACTTTTTCATCCTTGTTTATTCAATTATTTAATTTGATGTTATTCCCCTAAGCATCCCTTGAGCATAATATTCCAAAATTATTTCTTTTTTGCTTTCTCTTCTTTTCTTCTCTTTCAGAATTATGAATGTCATCCTACTTTCACGAATGATAACATGTTAGATATTTGCATCTCATATATTTGTTTGCAAATTAACAAAAATTCATCTATATCATTTAGTTTGCAAAGTTGTAAATTTATTATCTATGAATCTTATTTCAAATGTATTCACATATGAAAAATGAATATCACAAATAAATGTAAATAATGTTTAAATGCATTTCGCTGCACTTCATATAGATGTATTTTTATTTTATCAATGAACAAAATATTTTATTTTTTCGTATACATATATATTTTTGGCATTCTTTTATACTATTTCTTTTGTATATTCTCTTATACTATTTATTCACGGAACAAATCACAAATTGTGTATATCTTTATATCAAAATCATTGATTTATTATGTAATTTAAAGATTGTATACATTTTGAATACTTAAACGATAATTCGAAACACATCTGTACATATTACAAAAATTAATTTACTAAAAAATTAAATTACTAGTTTCAAAATCGAATATGAAAACAATCAACACTCCATTGAAATTTTCTATAAAATTTTTCGAAAATAATGCGAATATTTTTTACTCATATATTAATTTAATAAAATTCTAATATCATTAATAAAATCTGGATTTCGAATTTAATTTATCAATTATTACTGACTATACAATATTCTGATAATCAAAAATTGTCCTCTTTATAAAGAAGATATTGGTGATCATATTTAATATAAGAATCAAAGATAAATTTTCCGTGAATTATCGAGAATATTATTTTTATTGCAAATATATCAATCGTCCTTAAGCAATATCAAAATTAATTACATGATTCAAGCGTCTAAAAGCTATTCAAGAAGCTTATAAATCTTCTAGAGATATTTTTATAGGCTATCCGCTAAAAGTAAAAGTCTAATATTAACAGACGATGAACGTGATGTAGACGATGAAAGTTTATCTTTGCATTATAATCTCGTGAGATGAAGCTTTCAACGAGGGTAGTTGACCTTTAAAAACAACGCAGAGAATCGTGAAGCTATTAGTACATTAATTAAAGCTATAACGGTAATTTCAGTCGAGAATGACAAGAGACTTTAAGCAGCTTAAATCTAATTAAGCATCGTCATTTATGACATAAAATTAATGAGAATTAAAAAAAAAATAATGCTCACTCGACATCCATAATCCTAATGCTTTTTCTTTATCACTCATTCATTTATCTAGTATGACTTATCAATTATCAATTATATATAGAATTACATTAGCATGCATATCATAGCTTAGTCATGTTTTCCTAAAAAAAGATACTTGCTTAATATTTACTGCCATTTTGTGAAAAAAGAAAAACATTTATAATTTATTCTAAATTTAAATCTGTTCACATTTACATCGATTATATTTTATTATTTGTTATAAACATAATATGTCTTTTTAATATAATGACAATATTGAGAAAAGAGATTAATATTTTAATAACTGATTATAAAGAAGACATGTTATTTCTAATGGAGTACTTCACATGAAAATGCATTGGGAATAACGAATTAATCAATTACGGATTAATCGTCAATCGTCGCGATTACACAAAAGTTGATGCAGCTGTACTCAATGTCGATTAGTGATGACGTTGCTTAATTAATACGATAATTAACAATAAGTTGATAGAAGTATAATTAAAGATTCTCTTTAGCTAAAAGATATAAATACAGATTAATTATTCAAATTTAGACAAATTTGATAAAAACGAGTCGAGGAAGATGCATAAATAAATCGGTCATTTTTTATTTGTGAACTTAGAAAGACCGATAATCTTAAAAGGAAAGCTTCAAGCAAGCATCGTTCATCTCTCATCATTCATTCGTTTACTTGCCTTCATCGTCTCCGCATGCAAACTGTGTGCAATGATAATCAATGCAAAGCGTTTATTTACGCTTCCTGTGCTATGATATTATATTTATAGCGTTCCTCGCGTGTAATCGTAATATATCTAATAAGAATAAAGACACGAGGCTACGATAGCGTTTTCGCGCGAGGGAAACTCGCGGCTGTGATTAAAGGGAAAATAGGAAGATTGAAGGGCGCGATCGAAGGGGAACGTGAGGGATCCGGGAAACATCGCGCTGGATATCGGCGAATTGGTGGTTAACCGATTATCCATCGGCCACCGTCTGCCGGCAACTTACGCCGCGCCCTTCCGACCAAACGAATCGCCGTAGAGCCCGGGAGAGTCGTTGAGTCGTCGTGATATATCTACGTTTATACGACGTACATTAGACATGAATGGCATCTGTTCTGCCAAGTTGAATGAGAGCAATTTAACTTCTTTAGGCTGCTTAATCGGTAGGAAGTCACATCCAGTCACATAGCGGTATATACCGGTAAGAGGCACCAATACGCGCAGGTTCGCATGTCGTCTCCTCGAGAGAGAGAGAGAGAGAGAGAGAGAGAGAGAGAGAGAGAGAGAGAGAGAGAGAGAGAGAGGGGAAGAGGGAAGGAAAGGGAGAGAGAAACGCGAAGAGAAATTAAAATCAAATAAATTAAAATAATATATATATATATATATATATATATATATATATATATATATTATAACAATAAATTTAAATAAAAGTATACACACACACACACACACACACACACACACACACACACACACACACACATCACACACACCACACACATATATATGCGAGAATTATGAATAAAAATAGTGTTGTTAACTTCATTATCGCGCAATGTGACGATCGCATTATCCTAGATACAGTGATGGTGTAATTAAATAATCCGGCACGAAATATCGCCGCCGATTTAATCCATTAAAAGGATAATCTAAATCGAACGCATATTACGACGATCTGATAAAATATCTGAAGTAAACGAGCAATACTTATAAGTCAGGACAAGAGCGATTAAGTTTATCTAAATAAGCAAAGTTTCTTTTTATTGCAAAGAATTTTTCGCGACATCCATAACCGTTACTTTATTTCAGCATTTTCAAAAGGATTTTCTATTGTTTCTTTAAATATTTTCTCGTTGAAAGACAAATTTTTAGTTTAACCGGTAAGATAGATAGATTATAATAGAACAGCAGCTGCGTTACGTTCGCATCGAAAAAAGATTGGCAATATTTTCCGATACATATTTTCTAAATTTTCTGTTTACAAGGAAAAGACTTTACTAAAATCTTAAAAAAAAAATATACAAATCCAAAATTTATATTTAAAAATTTTTAACGCACCGATGATTTTCTGTTATGCACAAATATTGTATGTTAATTCTATCTTCAAGTGCCAATTGTATGCAAACAAACAAAATCCATAGTTCAAGTTCAACGGAATTGGAAAGTGCGTTTCATTGAAAAATTCCTCAATTTTTGACAATAATTGACGATGTGACAGCTCCGAATGAAAGCTCGACAGTTGGACAGCAGGATCGATCGTGTGCAGGGCTCTCGAGATGCAAGAAGCGCGCGTGTTTCGCGGTTCGACAGTTCGATAAACGGTTTCCGTGATGAATCAACTATGAAAATTTGTCTAGTAAAATTGACACCAACGAGCGTGTACGTTAACGTTGTACGTTCGTGTGCGTATGATCAAGCGTACATTTTCCGCACGGTACGGCATCCGCAAAGGGGCTACTTTTACGCACCGCGGGCTCGGGTTTGTCAAATAATTCGGCACGATATGACGGTTCCATAAAATTGAAGTAATGGCGGACGGTAACGAGACGTTTCCTACTTGGCGTATCGTTATCTTACCACCACACGATCCGATTTGGACCGTCGCACCGCCGACATCGGCCGCATGTGCGTGACATTTCGTGTCAGCGTTCAGCGTTTCAGCGGGAACGTTCCTATTCGGCGAGTCAACGTACGTGCTAATATACCGATTTCGTAACCACCTCCTCGATCGTATCTCCTCGTTACACCACACGGTTCTCCGTTCTCTCTTAGCGCCAGAACGAGCTGCCGGCAGACTCTAAAAAGATAATGGTTAACTTTAAGCTCTTCCCTCGGCTCTTATCGTATTAACCCATGAGCGGAGTCGTGTGAGGCCGGGGAAAAAGCCTCTGCTTTACATTAAAGCAGCAAACACATAATTGACGACGTTTTATGCCGTTAAACGTCTCTCGCAAGTATGACGTAAATGCGGACGGAAGAGCGCGCGGTTTCACGAAATGATTACCGAAAACGCTTGGAAAATATGCCATATATTCTGCGTCATGACTTATAATTCGAAACGGTAGTGCGTGTTCGGCTCAGTTGATACGCAATCACAATTTTGTACCTGTGTGTATGTTGTATCACGCGTTACGCAACGATGAAAAATCCCCATTTCGTTGGACATGAGTGTGTTTAGGTGCGGTACATCCGGAATCCGTGGGTATTATGCGCTTGCAACGTGAGGTGTGGCGAAAATCAGTACGAAGATTCACTGCGAAAATATAAACAGAGAGAGATCACGGAATAAAATTTTTCTCGACAGAGACTTTACTTTCAGGGAAGTCGATTTTTAAAAATGTGAGCACTTCGCTTCGAAACAATTTTCTCTTTAATATTTATGCAAGGTCATAATTTCATAAGTTTTCCTGATTCCGTTTAATTTGATATGTTGAAAATTTTATCGAATTTGACAGGAAAAAAGAAAAAAAGAAAAAAACACGAGAAATGGAACGTGTCCAATTTCCATCGATTACATCGACGATAAAGCTTGCGATATCGGTGAAGTAATTCAAGCACATCCGTCATAAGGTCAATGCCCCTCCTCCCCCCCCCTATGGAATGCGTAGTGTTTGTATTCGAACTTGACAATAAAATTTCTTTGCGATAAAAAAGGAACACAAATGGAATTATTTCAAGAAAGTTTTATAGAAGACGGACATGCGTGAAAATGCTTAGCGATTACCAGCAATGGATTATATTGTACAGTTTATTTAAAAGTGATTTATGTCTTTAGGTATAAATTGTACGCCACCGGCTATAGAAGATTTTCCACACGACTTGTTTGATGAAGAGCAAAGACAAGGCGGTGCTGTTGTCGTACACGTCATCGTATCGCTTTACTTATTTATCGCTTTAGCAGTAGTATGCGATAAATTTTTCGTACCTGCTGTAGAAAAAATATGTCACGGTAAGAATTGCAATATGTATCTTTCATTATTAATTTTATGTTGCACGTACTTTGCGCGTACATCACGAATTAAAGGGTCTAACACGAGAACATCGTTCAGCAAATCGCTCTTGCAAATTTCTGGTAATTTTATAAAATTACATGAATGAAGCATGGGATAATTTGAAATTTTTAAAAATCATCATCATATTTGGCTTGTACAAAATATATTGAAAATAATACTTTTTAATTCTCTCAATTCTTCCTCAATCAAAGTTTTCTTAAGAGAAAAATATCAAGACGTCAATAATTAAGCTTTAATGTAACAAGTAACGAAACTTTTTTATCAATTTTATTTATTTATTAATTTAATTTCCCTTGAATTTGACAGAATTTTATTTTCATATTTAATCAGACACAAGTAATAATGGAGTGAGAGTACTTCGCATGCTACATCTTTTGACATTAATTACCTTGATGATTAAGTTTCAACTTCGTTAATCTTATTAACTTCGCTAACTTTAGAACAACTTGAATATCTGTTTTATTTTAAGAACTGAAAGAGAGGGAAACTATATAAGACATATAAGAGTCGATTATTACAATAGTTTAAATATTAAAGTAATCTTTGCTTTTTCTTCGAATTATAAACTCTTATCTATAAATAGGTTACATATAAATTATAAATAAACAAACATACGCGCGCCAAGTAAAAGGAGATTTACTTATTCGAAGTCGTGGCATACGAGTGATGCCAAACAGTCTTGGCAAAACAAGAATTAAAGATTAGATCAAAGTAAATCATTTTAACATGTTTAGCATCATCATATCGATTTCATGCAATTGCTTGAGATATGGATGTGTGATATCGATTGTCGAATGCCCATGCTGCAGCATATCTGCGTCACTGCGGGCGCCAGGCACCTCTTCGACGATTAACATAACAGTCTCATTCTGGTCTCGCGATATTTCTTGAAATATGATCCATCTCGGGATATTCTCATTATTATTTAATTTTAAATGTGATTGTCCGAGTCCTAATTTTAACTTATGCAAATAATAATGTTATTGTGTCTGTTGATAAAAAGATGAGAATCAGACTGCTACTTCCTAAATACACAATGAATATTTGATAAAAAAAAATATATATATAAAGAGAAGGGGGTAGGAATATCATTTTGTTTTCTTAAAATAACTCATTAGATATTAATGCAATAACACAACTTGTGTTCTTATGAACACAAGTTTATTAGCCATAAAGTTCTATTAAATTCTATTCAGTTCATCCGGTATATAGGACGAATATAATTTACAATCTATTGAAGAAGGTGGAAAAAAAGGATGAGTTGTGACACACCACCAATTAATTTCATAAAAGACTTTTTACCTATGAAAAAATTATAAATTAATAATAATCTTTTGTAGATTTTACACATTAATAAGTGTCACAAACAGGTTTCATAAACATCTTATAAAATACAATGTCTAAATAGTCATACAATACCTACAACAAAGTAATTTTAATGATTGTTCCTAGACTTCAATGCAAACTACAAGAGATAACATGATATCTCATTATATACCCCATACCTATCTTACGACCGCCCTCTTCCCTCTACCTAACGCATTTTTTATATATTATTATTTAGTTTTAATATTATTTCGATATTAACACTGGAGATTTTTGTTATGGAAAGTTCTACACCAAAATTTTTGTAAGGAATTTATACGACAATATAGAAATCTTTTTTTTCTTCTTTTGATTTAGTTATATAAGGTTCAGTAATGTTCAGTAATAGTTATGTTTAAAAATTTGGTTACATAAAAGTTCAGGATAAAAAATATATTCCAGATGGATGTCCAATGTTCAGTTCACCATTTATACGAAATATATATATATATATGTGTGTGTGTGTGTGTGTATGTAGAAAATTAAAAAGAGAAATTGAGCTAACGTTATATTTCAGCACTCTCGATGTCAAAAGATGTAGCCGGCGCGACATTTATGGCGGCGGCGACATCGGCCCCAGAATTATTCGTGAATGCCATCGGAACATTCATCACGGAAGGTGACATTGGTGTCGGGACGATAGTAGGTTCCGCAGTATTCAACATCCTAGCTGTTCCAGCATGCTGCGGCATCGGTGCGGGAATGGTAGGTTGCCAAGAGTGTCCTATAGTTTTCGGAAATCTAACGGACGCGAAGTAAGAAAGGCATAAGAAAGAAATTACAAGAAATTTACTTATGTTTCAAAAAATTCATAATACTGCACGTACAGTGACATTTTTAAAATAAATAGAATACTTTTTAAAAATAAATACAAGTTTAATGGATACATATATTGTTAAAATAATTTTTATGTGTAAATAAATATCTTCTGTATACCTTTATGTTTTATTATATCTTTCAATGTTAAACAATTGATATCTACGCGATATCTATGATTACGTAATTAATATGTTCGCTACGGCCAAATTCGAAAAATATACATATAAGCAATATACATTAAATAGCAATTTTATGTTACATATATGTAACACTAATAGTTTTTCACGAGAAATTCATACGCTATACGTATGTGATGTGCGTGATAGTGGAATATATTAAATTTGAAAATGACAAATCTATTTTTCTATGTTTTTTGTAGAAATGTTGGCATTCATGCATTTTACAGAGTTAGCAATTTTCTTCTTACTTAAATAATTATGAGTAAGAGACAGCATACAGACATCTTATCAAACAAATACAATATCAAATCGTATCAAATGATATCGATAACGATTAAGAACTGATATCGATGTGCGTCAAACAACTGTCAAAAATGCATCATAGCGTGATATGTTATCGAAATAAAAGACGTACATTATCGAAAATAAAAAATGCCCGATATTTGCATATGTTATTATAAACACGCATAAAATTTATAATAAAATATTACGAAATAAAAATATAAAATTCAGGAATAAATAATCTTTGTTTATGCTCTTTGTTCATATGAAATTTATGTTAATGGTTATTTTTAATTTAAAATTAATTCAACATTCAAAAAAAAATCCGTTAGATATACATATGAGAATATCCATTAGACATTCATATTACATAATTGATGGAGTGATTATTATCTACATTCTTAAAGGAAAACTCAATAGGATCTGTCCAAAATGTGATAACTGCGAGATGTTAAAGAGAATACCCCCTTGGATTTTCGAGAATATCCAACATTAAACATTTATGTTGTAATGTGATGCATAACAATAATCTCTTCTCGTATACAGGTGGTGCCTCTGGATTGGTGGCCTGTTAGTAGAGATTGTCTTGCTTATGGTGTCACAGTCGCAATTTTGATATGCATTATACACGACGAGCGAGTGGAATGGTACGAAGCATTAACGTTGGTGCTATTGTACATTGTTTATATTGCCGTGATGTACTGGGATAAATCGTTCCAGCGGTGTACGAGATTCCGTACAAGCGAGGATCAGATATCCTCGGACAGCCGACGCGTTACGACAGGTGAAGCTATGATATCGGTCTCTTGGGATTTTGTTTAATAAATAATTATTTTAGGTGCGAAAGCTTATGACTTGTTTAAAATAGCCTTTCTCGAATCGATAAGATATTTGCAACACTTTATGTGTGTGTGTGTGTTTTTTTTTTTTTATTAATAAGATCTTCAGTACTTTCAATTATGTTTAAACATTTTAATTCATTAATTAACTTTTTTAATAATAATATAATTTAGAAGAATATAAATTATACACATTTGACATATTTTGAGAGTTTTGCATAAAATATAGCGTAAAAATGCGTAAAAATGATGTATACTTTTCACAGATTCTAGCGACGTTCACTTACCAAGACCGGACAAGCTACAATCGCCCGGCGATCGTGTGGAACAGATAGCCACTATCGACGTGCCGTTACAAAATGGCGGGACGAAAACGCAGGAGGAGAATCCAGATCCTAGTAAGTTTATTTGATTCCTTTTAAATCTTTTAAAGATATTACTAACATAGCATACATTTATAGATTACTCTTTAGATAGCAAGATATTTGTTGCATAAAAGTCACTACTGTTTGTGATAAACAAATATTTATTCTCTTTAATCTAATCAAATCGATTTCTATGATTATCAATTGTATCGATTTGTACGTTTATGAACGTAACGACAGTATTCACGAATGGTGAAGCAATGCGTAATATATTTCATGAAAGAGCCACTTGATCGGTCAAGTGCAATTAAGCACTTGTAAATGGAAATTTCCTAAAAGTTAACAGTCATCGAATTCAGAGATCGAATATTCAAGTTTAGTAAATTCCACTGATAAGATGACTGATTGACACATTTTATGTTATGTAATTTTACAAGGTTCAATCACTTGGGACTCTCATAAGAAACACAAATAAGGCAATATATCTGTCGAATTTAAAATTCTCGTAATGTTATATAATAGATTATGAGTACGAGCTCTTGGTATGGCCAGCGCATGCTGGATGGTTAAGAAAAACCGCTTGGGTCACAACATGGCCCATCCATCTGGTATTCATGTGCACAATCCCCGATTGCGAGAAACCACGATTCAAAAATTGGTTCCCCGTCACATTCGTGATGTGCATCATATGGATTGGATCTCTCAGCTACGTGGTAGCGTGGATGATCACTATAATTGGTGAGTGATATTTAGTTTAATATATTTAATGTTTACACAAATATACCTACAAGCAAGTGTATCATCGAAATGTTATGCAAAAAATTACATTCAATAAAATTTTATTTCATCAATTCCAAATTAAAGTTTCTTTTTAAAAAAGATGTTATGATTTAGCTTTGGCCTCTCGCTTTAAATTGAGGAATAAATAAATTAAGGATAAAAGAGAAGAATTAATTTTATCGTGTAAAATCTTTGGTTTCAAATTTTATATGATGTAAATATATTGTTTTTTTTTTTTTTCAGGAGACACGCTGAAGATTCCAGATTCTGTAATGGGCATCACTTTTCTTGCGGCAGGCACGAGCGTACCCGAAGCCGTATCGAGTGTAATCGTCGCGAAACAAGGTACATTTACAAATATATTTAACAAATATATTTAAACTTAATTTCATAACAATAATGTTTGCTAATAAATAAAAAGATTCCCGAGCGTGTTTTTTCATAAAATCGACTTAATACGTGTCCCAATATGAATAGTTTCATATAACGCGGTAATAAGAATATATCTGGAAAACTAATGCAAAATTCGAGAAATCAATGCGAGATAAATAAACAAAACTTGTTAGGTACATTGGGGGAAACTTAATTAGATCGATTTCTATAAGAGGCCGCAAACAATGTCAAGTAACTTCAAAAATGCGATGTCGAAGTTCAAAAGTTTGCTATTAAAAATCTAAGAAAGGTGGATAACAATGAAAAAATAGAGCAGATAAGAGTGCTTGGAGAAGTAATTTGCCCAGTACTTTTTATATTCTCTATTGTTTCTGTACCTTCTACCGTTCCATTTTCTTCTTTTTTTATTCAGGACACGGCTCGATGGGTATCAGCAATTCGATAGGATCCAACACGTTCGATATATTATTGTGCCTCGGACTACCTTGGCTGATCAAATCATCCTTCTCGCCCACTCAACCTGGCAGGCATTACATAAGTATAAATTCTGGAGGACTGGAGTACAGTGCGATATCGTTGCTATCAACCCTCATGCTGCTGTACATCGCGTTCGCCTCCAACAAGTTTCAGCTCGACACAAAAGTGGGCCGCGCCTGTCTATGCATGTACGCCGTGTTCCTCATACTGGCATCGCTGATCGAGCTCAACGTATTCTTCATGGTAAATCTTCCCACCTGCCAAAGGACGGTGAAATGATCGAGGATATCCGAACGATGACCCGCCCGTAATGATGTCCGGGCGCGGCCCCACTCGCAATCCGCGCCGGAAATGTTCTTCCTCCCCTCTCCCCTCCCGCGGACTTATCGAGAGACCCGAGCTTGAGCGAGGGGTGTTTATTTCCAGTTACACGGGACAGCAAACCATCCTGTGTACAGTTTTAATATCAACAATGTTATCGCGTTAGAACCATGACATGTAATGCATTTTTTATTTACTTACTTGCTCTAAAGTCTGTCTATCCCTTCTGTTTTCTCTTCTCTTCACCTGTCATACTATTCATTCTCAAAATCCATCTTTAACTATTAGAATCTCTTTGCATCGTCTGACATAAACATTTTACACGTTCTCTTTCTCTGCCTCTTCCCCTGTAATTCCCTTCTTTCTTCCCTTCCAGATTTTTCTTTCTCATCTCGTTTTCCTCATTTCTTATTTGAATTAATATAATTTTTATTTGTATAAAATTTTCTTTTTTCTCTCCTCCCTTTTCTTCGCTTATTTTTCTCTTAAGGTATGATCACTGTGCTTACGGCCATATTGCGTGCGCCGAAAGATCAACAACTTACGATTAGCCACAGTAACGAGCCATGGATCTCATATCACACGATCGAGAATTCGTCCAGGAATGTAAAATCCTCTCTGAATAATTTGGCAATTATAACGAGCGATAGAGCTCGGATGGGATCGTAGAAAGGTGCTCTGCGACTGTGTCTAATTGTATATGAGTGCGCGAGAAAGACTGCCGGTTCCGTTTAGCATTCTTCGCAGACTTCGACATCGAAGTGTAAGCGAAAATTTTTATGCGTGTGAAACGTTCATTCACCCGATTCAGCCGCCAATCCGTGATCCGGCACAAGCGTCCGTTCCGACGATACGCGGCAAACTCTCCGTACAGAACTTCACTTGCTGTTAATATAAATATAGCGCTGCACAGAGTTGCGTGCGCGCGCGCTCAGTGAAAGATTTACTTCCATTTTAGTTCTCGTATCTCCACTGAGAACTGTCGCGTATATTCGATGAAACAGCAAAGATCTTTTCCACTTCCAAGATTGTGCATCTTTTTACGCTGCGAAACGTAATTAATGTAAAAAACAAAACACACATGAAATCGAACCGCTGTGAATAAACCGTCGAAAAAAAACTGTCGCGCGCGATACCTTTCTGCGTTACACCTTCACATTGCGACACACAAATCTGTGACTGTAAATGTGTCTAGATAAAACCGTAACTTAACATTTAATAAAGTACTGTAATAAGTTATTAAAATAATATACAACCGATAAGTCGATGCTCCTATCCTTTTCTATTTCTATAATATATAATCTGTATAAAGGGGTGAGCTTTGCTCGAGGAACGTATAATATTAAACGTATTACCTCAAGAATTCCAAAAATCAGCAATTCAGAAAAAATGAGCAATTTTTGAAACATCTCATTTTCTGTGATAATATATAAAACTTTCGTGATCGATCTATATTTGAAATTGATCAACATTTTAATCGATCGCACAGATATTTATACCATATCAGAAATTATATATTTTGTATTCGTATGAGCAACATGAGACAATTTTTTTCTGTGTACGCATACGTTTCTACAATTCTTTTATAAATTAAATGAAACAACATTCGATAACATACATCGATGATTTTAAAATATATCAGCGATAGCTCGGAATCTTACCCACCCTCCAAAATGCTTCCAGAAATAAATTATGTATATATTTAAATATTAACACAAAAAAGATTCTCGATATAATAATGGACAATAATGGCTAATAAGAATCATAAAAAGTGCTGAACATTTCGATTCGAATTTGAATCATCTTCAATGCAAAAATGTAGTAAGGATATAGTCCAATCGATGAGCCCAACCATAAAAAATAACGATTATATGTTGCTCACGTCAGTTGACTATATAAAATTATTAATTATTAATTAGCACAGATCACAATAAAAAGAAACATACAAAAGAACAGTATAACTCTCATTAGCATATACGTTCGCAATGAAAGTCTGTTGCACCCTCAGTTTTAGAAAATAAATTTAGTCAATCAACGTGAGCGACATATTATTATTATTTTTTATGATTGATTGCTTGCCAGTTGAACTTGGAAATATATCCTTAATACATTTTTGTATATATTTCTTATATAATGTTGTTTTTATATAATATTGCGATTATCTGGAAGAAGCAATGTGGAGAAAACTTGAAATAGAGAAAAATAATAATTTTTCAATATATTTCACGTAGACTTTACTCTCAAAATTTTAATTCTGAAAGAGATTACAAAGTTTGCAAAGATCTAAGCGCCAAGAATATTCATAAATCTCCACTGCTATTTGAGAGTTAAGTTTTGTAGAGATCGGCGAGTGAAACCTGATGTCTTCCGACATTTACGAAGACATTAATATAAGAACGAATAACATGAGATTTATGTCACATATGTCGCCGTGCCAACGGTTCGTTCTCGCGATACATCCGTTTTGGAAGTTTGAACGAGGCGTAAAATCAAGCGTGCGACAACTCAATAAAGAGCATTGGTCATCCTACGGATATCGGACGCAATTTTATTTAAAGTCCACACAGATATATACATTTTCCCCGCCGAGGATTTCTGAAACTTTTGGCACTGATTCAACGACCGAGTTTACCAGCGTCTAGCTCTTCATCTCGCAGATTCCGCAATGTATGAGAAGATACGAGTCCGACGAGACGTTGGTAACGCGCCGAACGCGTAAATTCCCAATTGTTCTGCATCTGCGAGGTTTATCCGCCACTTGCAGGTACGTATGCGATTTTGTATCGGTCCGAATGGCATTGCTCGAATGTCGACGTACGCTCGCGTGAGTTGTCAACTCGAGAATCTGTCGCCATTCGCGGACAACGACAGAAATTTACTAAAACATCGTATCGCATCTCGGTCCGTTTGCGAAGCTACATCGTGTCCCGCGAATGTGCCGAGTCACTTTACAATTATCCTCAACATCAAGATTATACGTTAATTATATAATTGTGTTGTGCATTGCGATCGATGTCAAATCGAGAGACTCCTCCATGCACGTGTGATGGACTTCGCTCGACGCTGGTTTCGTTCGAAGGGAAGCTTCGCGAGCGCGAGACGTCGCTCACAACTAGCTCAATGCGCGTCCCGTAAATCGGTGTTACTCTCTGTCGCAGAGACATTCGCATAGGCATACGTACGCATCGACTGTAAATGTAGTTTAGATTTTAGAGTACTAACCGCGGTGAGGGAGGAGGAGGAGTCAGTTGCGTGCCGACGCGGCGGATCTGCAATGCGGCGTTGCCGTTGGAACCGTTGATTCACAAACCCTTCTTCCTACGCCGATTATGCCTTTGTATCTGTGTGTGTGTGTGTGTGTGTGTGTGTGTGTGTGTGTGTGTGTGTGTGTGTGTGCGCGCGCGCGCGCGCGCGCGTGTGTGTGTGTGCACGTGTATGCTGTGTTGGACGTGCCGCGCGTGCGAGAGAGAGAGAGAGAGAGAGAGAGAGAGAGAGAGAGAGAGAGGAATAGCAGTGGAGACAGTTGTATACAGTCCCCCTCTCGTTTTTAAATTAATCGTTTTTTAGAGATAGTTTTCGATTAACAATAAAGTTACGAGTTGCAAAAAAAACTTAGAGATGTTCTTATTTGGTATTAATTTATCTTGCTTGAGCCGATAATTAACTTGAGTCAATAACGCCATTTGCAAAGCTGAAGTCATTGGAATCACCTTATTAAGATTTCTTTTGCACTTCTTTTCACTTTTACGTACTGTCGTGCGTAAAAATAAAACAAAACGCTTTTGACAGCGCTTTTACATAATTGATAACGTCCAAGACTTATTCATTGTTGTTTGACGCAATGGCGAGAGAAGAAAAATAAAGGTGTACCTTCCAAAAGCTTCTCATTGCGATTTACGCTTGGAAGGAGACGCGAGATTTTTGCTCGTCTAATATATACAAGAAAAATCAGATACAGACCACGGAAAAACGGGCACCGCAATCGTCGTTCCTGTCGCTCTGCCAAGGCTTAACGCGCGCATGCGTTGTCGATGATGCGGAAGGCATTTGTGCGGAGTTTATATAAAATAATACCGAGCTCGTGTAGCGAGCATGACGAGTTGCGCGAAATCTTCGCGCTTCAATTTTCAGCAATCGTTAAGTTTCATAAACAACGTATAAAGGATGAAGAAAAGCTTCTTCATTCATTGAAGATCGTTCATTGAAAAAAATCGCTCGGCATTAATTTCGATTTATTGAGATTTGGATTAATCGCGAGACCGCATCTGCCACATAAAAATTTGCACGACCCTTGTTGTGTTTTCACACGATAACGATTGTTACCTGCGGTCGTGGCATGGTTGAAATCAGAGAACTTTGGACTGGCGTTGGAAATTGGCGCGGCATCGTTCCATCTCGTACGTTTCCTGCGACAAATTTCGCATTTTTAGCACGAGAGTCAAAGAGGCGCGCGCGCAGCGAGACGGTGAAGGGGCGCGCGCGCAGCCACCGCCATTCGGACGGGGGGCGGCGGGGATCGGAGAGTCGTACGGGGGTCGCGGTCGCATCGCGCTTCTCCGCCACCAAAGAGGAGAAAGGTGGGAATCGGCAGCGGGTGTCGAGCGGTGTGCGCGCAGTGTTGTCTACGTGCGGGGAGCACGACACTCGCCGTCTCTTTCTCTCTCTTTCTCTTTCTCACTTTCTCTCTGTCTCTCTCCCTCTCTCTCTCTCTCTCTCTTCCTCTTTTTTCGTACCATTCTCACTCACTTTCTCCCGATTTTTACCGATGTTCCGTTCGAGATTTGTGTGTGTTCCTTTATGAAAGCTCGTTATTGCCGCGCCGCGCTGTGCCGTACCGTCGCTCCGCAAGCGCGCACTTATGCCCGCGTCCGATCCGCGGCTGTCCGATAATGCCTCTTATCGTGGCCGCGCGCGTTACGTGACCCGCGTGATACGCGCGTTACGAGAGCTTGCGTTCGCAGACACGACGACGGGCACCGGCGACCGGGTGACATCGGTCTTCGTGCTCATCGGGACACTGTGCTGACACGATCGCGGAGTGACGGCCGATGATGATGGATCGTAACGCGAAACTGTAGCCGCCGCCGCAGTTCGCGATCGTCATCGCTGTCGCACCGGCACCATTGATATTCCGTCTTAGCGACGCGAGACGTTATTACATAGCGGTAGAATACATATCCTCCAACTTATATCGACCATACTCGTACCTAGCCCCTGTAATCCTGTCTCGCGAAGCATTTCGCTTCGGCACAGATCCGCGGTGCCAGACGCGTTATCGAGAATCGAGGGGATACCGCTGGTGTGTGTGTGTGTCATCTCTCCCGCCCCTCCCGAATGTGAGCGCGGACTGTGCCGCGATTTTATTAATCGTAACGCGAGAAAGCTTTGTTTGAGAAGTTTACGCTCTTTAAAAGTGGTGCCTAAGCGTGATTTGATAACAAGAGAAGAGGAAACAAATTTTTTAATTAGTGCCTATATACGACGCATCGTACGTGCAATAATCATTCGAGATCGATTCGATCGATCTATCGTAGCCTGTACATACACATTTTGCATACATACGATTTGCTAATTTGCCACGCGCCAAAGATCATGCCCGAGTATTGAGACGAGAAAAGAGAGACGAGGGAGCACAGAAACGAGTGTGGCAAAACGGAGAGAACAAGAAAGCACATAGAAGTTTCATAAAAGACATCATTTCATAAAAACACGTTTCAACGACGAGCATGATCGTCGTATTCGGAGTCGAGTGTATCGTGTCCTCACCGTGATATCGGCCTGCCTCTTTCCAAAAAGTGTTTCCGACTTAGTGACTGAAACGTCACATCACTGGGGTTGCAGTGATGTCGCGATTAATGCTGTGTAATCTTGGGAATACCTCGACGGCGGGAAATGATACGAACAATAACGCAAACACGAACAGCAGTATGGAGGACGACGATTCTTATCCACTGCCTACAATTTATCGGTACGTAACATGTCTTGCGAATCATCGGAAACTCTCGTTGCCGAATATGGGGGGAACAGAGCGAGTTCGTGATATAACGAGAAAAAAAAAACAGAACAAACGTGTCGCAACAATGTCGAGTGTTGATCTGTGAAATATCACGCGTGTCAATTAAAGTTGCTTTATCCAAGGATTAATTTTATTAATTCCGCGACAGACGTGAGAAATAAGTAATCACAATTCTTTTGAATCTGATAAGCTAAAAGCATTTCATTTCATTCAAGATATTGGGATATATCAGTTTCATTCATAATCGAGAATTCATTATGTTTTCGGACATGACAATTAGTAAAATAAAGTTCCCTAAAGAATTACACACACACACACATACACACACATTTATTATTTTTTATTTCTCTGCGTTTCGCTGCTACAAAGCTGTGTACATCGCGATTTACCCCATCGACTCTCAAGCCCTTTGTATCTCCTAGATATCCTTGTGTTTTTTTTTTTTATATATTTTTTGTTTCCCTTAATACTATTATGTCGATCGAACATCGTTTCGTGACTCGTTTCATGAACAGAATATCGAGGATATTTTGGCGGGGCTTAAATTATTAAATATGGTTAGTTCACAAAGGTAAATCTGGATAATGTCGGAGCAAAGTAGTCGGTGTACACGGTACACCGGGCACTCGAGCAAAAGACGAGACCCCGAGACCTATCACCTACCCCTCTCCCCCTTCCCTCCCCCTTCCCCTCCTCCGTCCGTCCCTCGCGCACCGGTGACCCACATCGCGGTGGCGGACTCGCAGGGGTAGCTTTAGCTTTTAAAGAGGCACGGACGTAGCGCGCGGTTCTCCGATACTCCTCTCAGATGTTATTGGAAGGCTGCGCTTTTCTAAAGCTGCACTCGCAAACGATCGACCGAGCTCACTCGAGCTAAGCGAAATTCAAACACGAATAACTCAACGTGGATTGGTCACCGACGACGATCGTCGGTATCTAATGACGCTCAACTACCAGCGCACCCCCTCTCTTCGACTCGAACGAGCTGCGAGAGCACTGGGGTGTGCTAGCTTACTTAGACTCGGTTGCACTAACGTCACTTGTAGCTAACTTTGGCGATAAGTTTTTCTCTCCTAGATCGTAAGACTGTGATCTGAGAAGAGAAAGAGAGCGACTCGCTGAACCAGACTTACTTAATCCAGAGGGGACGCATCGTTTTTATAGAGCAATGTTTATAAGTGGAGGCGTTTATAAAACAATTAAATTTATATTATATAGAATAGCGTTTCAACATTGCGCTTATGACTAACGTCTACATATTCGTCGGATTATTCGTACTTGAATTTTGGCTAAGCCAATATAAACGCGGACTAAAAGGTCAGATGATCAGATGATCTGTATCCGCAATCGTAATATCAAGCTGTGATATTAAACTGTAATATTAAGCAATTGGTCGGCCTTTATACATTATGTATTTAGTATTTCTGTATCGAGTTATATAACGTTAATGATGATATTTTTGCTCACTTGATGAGAAAACAACAATTAAGGTGACGATTTTGAAAGTAAAATACACTGCAATAAGAAATATAAATGAGCTTTATGTTCTCTTTCTGACAATTTTAACAAAATTTATCAATGTTTTGAAGAATGAACGAGTTTAATTGATATTTAAATATATTTAACCCTCAATATAGAGAATCTTTCTAAAGTGTGCTTACTTAATGTTCATCGCAATTGTCGATATAATGACGAATTTTTGAAAATTTATGTAATGAGCATGTATAATGCAATTTATAAAACAAAATTAAGACAGAATTAAATTGATAATGTGAAGGGTTCTGGAGCAGCCAAATATCTTGTCGAAATTGCAGAAATTGAAGAACAAATTAAAAGTATGATTATCTTAATAATATCAAAAATAATATATATATAGAATTATTTAACAAATAAAGTTATCTAACGAATGTTTATATTCGTATTAAAAATTTTATTTGTTGAAATTTTCTATAAACGAACCAATTATTACTTTATAACTTTGGAATTATTTAACTTTGAAGATTGCGGAATTCTCAGCGAGATGAATTTCGACGCGATGTAAAACTGCCTGATGAAATCTCCCTGCTCAATCAATTTTTCAACTCGAGTTTCGTTTCAGCAAACGTTTAACTTGATATTAAATTACTGAGACTACGTTAAAAATTAAATTTTGAAGAAAATTTGAAAAATTGAAAGATTTAAACGAGCAAGAGGGGCGAGAAAAAATTATTACAATTATTCTTCGAAATATCTAAAAAAAACCGGATATCTTTTCAACCGGAAATATCCGGTACTTCCGAGTGATGACTCAAACTACACCAACCGCATACGCGAGACGTACAATATACAAATATGGCAACGTGCATCGACATCGTATCGATACGTGATAACTTTTGTTCTTCTTTCTTATATGCGCAGCTGCCGTGCACCCATAGCAAGTCTGGATTGCATGGAAGAGTTCAACGGCGGCGGCGGCGGCGGTGGCGGTGGCGGCGGCGGTGCAGACTCGGGCGTGCACTGCAGCAACACGACCGGCACGAAAGAGCAGCTACTAACTAGCTGCATTGCCGCACAAGCGCAACGTTTGCAGCACCCCTCGCCAGGTATTCGCTACCGCAACTTGGGCAAAAGCGGTCTACGTGTTTCCAATGTTGGATTAGGTACGCCGAATGCATTTCCTCTTTTAATCGTAGAGAGTCATCAGACCTCTGAGACCTCCGAGCGCACGAAAGCGCTTCCCTCCTTCCTCGAAGGCGATACACATATTGTTCCTAGACTCTTCTTTCCCTCAGGTCGCGTGAGACACGAGTGACACCCGCGACCGAATCGATGTCTAAAAAATACATCCGCAGGCTCTTTCGGATTTCTTGTTACTCGCGACCCGCCAAAACGCCGCTGAACTCCGGACTTCACGTTTCCGCGTTTCCATTATTTATTTCGCAAAGCCGTCTTTTCACCGTTTACATGGTTTCCCGTTGCGGATACATACAATATGTACGAGGTGGTATGACCTACAGCCGATTATTTGTGCTCAACCCGTACACGCAATTCACCTAGCTTGCCTACGCAAACGAACATATATTACTGTATAACTAGTTCGAGAATAAACGCTTGAAATTACTACTAATTTTTTTTCCATTACGTTACTTTTAATTCCTTTCAGAAATATTTTCTTTGACATTTAAAAAAAAATATATATATATTTTAGATATATATACATATTTTTGTCAAAAAACAAATTTTTGCTGTACAATAATAATGTATTTATTATAAAAGAAAAGTTTGAAACGTTCGCATTCCAATTATATAAGGGATTTTGCTTATGCTTGTATTAGTAAAACGAAACACATTCTTCGAATATGCGAATAAAAAATTGTTGACAAATCAAATTAAATTTTATTTTTTTTGTTAATCCGAATCAAAATTTTATTCAATTCGGATTCAAATCACGGTATCAAATCACTAACTAAACAATACTCTAACTGGAATAAACACATCAGGACAGCCAAACTTGTCAATTAGATAAAGACCACATGAATTGGAATTATTGTTCTCGTTCTTTATAACATTTGTCCTATCATTTTTATAACATATAAAAATTTGTAGCGTGACAAAAAGAGATAAGAAGGATTTTTTATTATGACTATCCTTCTCACGTTTGGTCAAATAATTTGAATGCAAACTGCGTTTATTTTAATTATGCATGGAAAATATGGTTTGCTTGGATAAATCAATTTTCGGTGAAATATGAGTGAAATTTCGTTAAGATTATCAGAATTTAGTCTAAATTATTAGGATTTCTGGTTAACTTAAACAGGAAATTTTAATTGGAATTTTTTAATCGTTCATATTTCATCACGAATTGTTTCAATCAACCAAACTATACTTTCTGTGCGATATAAATCAAACTGAATCGAATCGAATCCTCAAAACCTAACTTTCAACATAATTATTGAGATTGAATTCAGCGTGACGATAGTGAGGTATAATTGCCAATACAACGGGATGTTCCGCGAGACTTCTGCCACCGCTCGTAAAAAAATAGATGGGACCGAGATGAATATAAGAGTCCCATCATCATTTTGTATTGATATTCGCAATAATAATCAAGACATTAATTATTAAAAATCACCGTATTAGCCCAGCGCGATAAGATAGTCCGGCGGCTCCGTGCGTAGCTATTGCCGTTTGAAGTAAACAATTCCTCACGCGCCCATCAACAATGATCGCCGGGCAGGATTTATCTTATTAATCGTTCAATTGTTTCGCAATTTCGGCCATACGATACGGCCAGAAGACTACTACCGCGGAAAAAGTATAATATCGCATATTTGATTTGGCTTTATGGATGCAGGAACGTGGACCACCTTTGGCGTAGGTGGTTGCGGCAGCGAGGAGACCGCAGAGGCCGTCGTGGCCCTCGCTTACGACAGCGGGATTAACGTATTCGACTTGAGCGAGGCGCATAGCGGCCACCGCGCCGAGATCCAGTTTGGTCGTATTCTGCTGAGACGCGCCTGGAACCGTTCCAGTTATGTCGTCACGACGAAAATTTATTGGAACACCAAGTGAGTAGAGCGCCGTCCGGTGTCGTTGCGCGTACATATCTCGGTGTCATTGGTAGCGTCGTCGTCGTCGTCGTCGTCGTCGTCGTCGTCGTCGTTCACCGTCGTCTTCTCGTTATTGATGGTGGTGTTTAGCGAGCATTGATAGTGGAGCTGGTAGTGGAGCTCTCGACGTGCTCTCTCGGTGGCTCTCGATGTTGTTGTAACGCTATTGCACGCGAAAGCGCGGTTTCTTTCTTTCCTTTCTTTTCCTTCTTCTTTTCTCTCATTTCTTTCTTTGTTTTTCTCTCTCTCTCTCTCTCTCTCTCTCTCTCTCTTTCTCTTTCTTTCTTTAGACGTGTGTGCTTTTCAATCGATGGCTTCAATGTAATCGAACTTACTCTCGCCCACCGACCTGCGAACTTTTATCCTTCGCGTTCCCTTACTAGTGTATTCTGTGTACACCATGAGATGCTTAGACACTGTGCGTAATGGCTTGTACAAAACCGTAAAAGTAGACAAATCGACTAGGTTTTCTTTTGTAAATTTCTAAATTTTTTTTTTTTTTATGATTTTACAATTATTATGAGATAAGGAAAACTAAATGCTATATAGAAATCTTAAAAGCAATCACTAGTTTCGAACACAAAGCTAAATTCTTCCCGAGTCGTAAATCATAAGGCCAAAACTAATAACTGCCAGTCATTAATAACACGAAGGCTATTGATACTTTATCACGTATTTGCTAATCACATATACATCGCGCGATCTGATATCGAATACGGAAAAAAACCAGAACCTTTCCTTAAAACACTTTTTTACGTGAATTATTACAAACGGCGTGTCATTGATGATCAATCGGTGACGGATATTACTCTTGGATATTCGTAAAGTAAGCTGTGCCACTTTTATTTTTAGAAAGATTGCAAGACTCGGTAGGGAGACACGTTGTGCAGAAGTGAATCTCGATACGAGACGGCCTCGTTTAATATTAAGTGGACAGCGCGAATATGAGGTTTTGCCTTGACACGTGGATCGATAACTAGGTTCTCGTGCATCAGCGGCGGCATCGAGCCACCAATTGTTGTTTTGGTCCGTATTTAATGCCGTGTGTCGCGATGAAAAAAACCTAGGGGGGGGGGGGGAAACGCAACGTACGAGCGCCGCCGTACTCATCTGCCTCTTATGATCTCTACTAGCATTTAATTCCGCTTGCAGCGTTTAATGAGAATGATAACATCTGCCCATTCTTGAATAGGACCGAGGGTCGCGGGCTATCGCGGAAACACATTATCGAGTCCGTGCAAGCTTCGCTCGTCAGGCTGCAACTGTCGTACATCGATATTGTCATGATCCACAAAGTCGATCCAATGTGTCCGATGGAAGGTAACTTTCCACCTTCTCTTTCTCTTGCGAGTAATATTCAAAAGTTCGTATCCTCTCTCTTTCTATCTCTTTTTTATCGTCTCCATTCCATCGTTTAAACACTTACAGCACTTCACTGCACAAAAGCGTACTACGATACTGTGATATACCATAGTATATACCATGACATGACATAATATCCCGGTAATAATTTCACATGAAAATGCTCGTCACGATAACGCACAATTTAGCATAAGCAGATTAAAAAAAAAAAAACACACATTTTTATTGTTTATACTATGAGAAGGTGATGATTATTTAGTAAAATTAAAAAAAAATTAAAATTGGAAATAAAGAATTCAACATAGTCATATTATATGAATGCTGCTTTTTTGGTATTTTGGTATCAAACTTGTTATGTGTACTTTTGATATTTATTTCAATTTAGAAAAGTACTCTTTAATAATTTTTATTTAATTTGTGTTAAAAAAATTCGATTACTATTATAAATAGTTAATGATTTCTATTGAATTTTTGATTAATTTGAACATTAAGAGCTTGAAACATCTTGCTCTTCATCAATATACATCAATTCATAAGTAGTCATAAGAATATCATTTAATGAATATTGCTTTTTACGGATAAAGGTAAAATTATTTATCGTCAAGATCGTACTGTGCACATTAAGATTAGTCTTTAAACTTTAAAGAGATTATTAATTCATTACATATGCTAAATTAATATTTTAGGATATATTATTATTTCATATATATATTCAAGAAACACGAATTCATTGAATGGCGTTATACAATATTAATATAGTATTAATATAGAATTAATTATTTAATATAGAATAAAAAATTGTATAATTAATAAAAATAAAAACTTTTTGGTGTCAAAAACTTTAGAATTCGATGATGTGTGATTTAGTTTTAGATTGCATAACGCAATTCAATTTCACAAAGAACAAAAACTTTTAGTAGTCTATATATAACAAAATTAAAAAAAAAAACTATTAATGTAATTCTAAAGAATCTCCATTATGGTGATGATTTGATGTTTGGCAGTTGCATTGTGCCGTAATAGTTATCGTATGCTTTTTTCTATATTCGATATTTTTATAGTGAAAATGGGAAGTCATTGTTGTAAAAATGGATGCATATATATATATATATATATATATATATATATTTATGCATATCATTTTAGATCATTTTATTTTCTTGTTATACGTATGTGTAAAGTTTTTGTGTTTATGTCTCGCGTTAATGTATGCTTTATATCATATGAAAAATGTATGCAAAAAAACCTATTTAGCTATTTTACCTTTATCCTTACGTGCTTTGAAATACACCTCCGCTCTCTTTTTCTTCTCAACAAACGTTATTTCACTGTAAAGTAAAGAATGAATAGAGATTTATGTATCGACTTCGCATCATTTATCATGATAATTTCTCACACTAAGGAAATTTCGTTTTCGCTCTCTGTATCTCACGTGTACGCGTATGGTTTCATATTGCAGAAATCGTTCGCGCAATGAATTACGTTATAAGCAAAGGTTGGGTAATGTACTGGGGTACATCGCGATGGACACCCGTGGAGATTATGGAAGCCTATACGAATTGTCGGCAGTTTAATTGTGTGACGCCGATCGTGGAGCAAGCAGAATATCATCTGTTTTACAGAGAGAAGCCTGAGCTTTACATGCCAGAATTGTATAACAAAATTGGTAATTAATTCATTTTCTTTCTTTAATTGTCTTTAACAGCACGAAATATCATGAAATATATGTTGTGTAAAAAAGACTTACAATTATGACATTTTTGATAAATCGATAAATTTTTAGGTGTTGGTTTAATGGCATGGTCCACAGTCACAATAGGGATGGTTTCTTCAAAACCGGAAGATTGCGGAGTATCATTCCTCTCGAGATCTTCCTACAAAGTAAGTATTTGTAGTAAATATATTTATATTATATATAATATTAAGTGATATCCTGCCGTAGAATATCACTTATTACATTTTGTTATTTGAATTATTAGTTATATTCTCGGATTATATTGGTTTGTTTATTTTAATTATAATTACAATTTATAGTTGTAATAATGAACGTAGCTGCTTATGCAAATTAAAAAATTATTAAATTTTTAAAACTTTACTTTTGCATTAATTTGTAATTATAATTATTAGCTTAAGTTTAATTTGCATGATTACCGAGACGATAAAAGAAAAATTATTTAATGCCATATTTTTACTTTCCGAAAGATAAATAATAACATTACATTATTTTAATAAATCAAAATGTAAATATCTTAAAAAAATTTATTTTTTTAAGACAATTTATTTTTTTTTGTTAAGATCAATTAAGACAAAAAAAATATGATTCTTCTTCTGACATAATACCGATACAAAGAATAATATTTATGATTTCAGAACAAATACTCCTCGTTCAGTTGGACAGAGGATGAAACTCAATCTTTGTACAAAGAGGTATGCGAACAATATATTTATAGAAACAATACGTTCGTATTATTTGTATTCTGTTCGTATTACTACATGTACAGAAAACAAAGTCATAAATACAACAATCCAAATTAAATGTATCATATTTTATCTATATTTATTTCAAGATTTAGATTACCATCCGCTATTTTATTTTTAGATATAACGTAATGTAGATGTAACGTAAAAACGTAATATTCTAGTTTTGTCTCTATCATCTCGAATAAGCATAATTCTACAAAATCACCATTAAGCGAAGATGCAATTCCTGATTTATTTCTAAACACGCTAATGATTGTTTTTGCAATGCAGGAGTATGCGTGGAAAGAAAAATCCGCAGACGAGGAGACTCGAAAATACTCGGACAAATTGCGAGATGTATACGCTCTTGCCGAAAGATTGGGGTGTTCTTTCGGGCAACTGGCCATTGCGTGGTCTTTAAAGAATGAAAGTGTTCAGTGCCTTCTGCTCGGTGCATCCAATATAGATCAACTGTATGAAAGTCTGCAAAGCTTACAGGTAATGAATGAGCTCATTTCACGCAAGAGGTTGTTTACCCTATGACAATATTTATTACAACGTTATCATATAAGATTAACTGATGAATCAAATCTGTAGTTTTCCTACCGACATCAAATATCATAGCATCGAAATCGTATGTAAACTGTTTCACTTATCGATAACTTATCTAATTCTTTTTTTTTTGTTTTATTATTTTATATGGCTTGGCGTATACAAAAATGTAATTAAGATTTAATACTTATCTAATCATATTTGGTACGTTTTCCTCTTTACAATATAATCTTTACTATCTATCAAATACATCTGATGGAAACGATTCATTTATCGATTGAAATTTAAAATAAAGGTCAGAAAGTAGAATTATTTGTTTTTAATTTGCAATCTACTAAAATGGATAGTCAGAATAATTTCGCGGCTAATCGATATCATGTAGTAGTGAAGAAAAGTAAAAGAATATGCAATATATAACATTGTTCGACAAAAAAAATCACTTTTTTTATCTCTCCGAAGTGCTATACTATGTTTCCCGAAGGGAATGTTTTTCGAATACGATATCGTTGGCAGAAGTTGCTTAATCTCGTCAAAATTTGAACATTTAAATTACTCTTTAGAACTAAATTCAAATTATTTTTTTGCTGTCATATATTTAAATATGTATTTGCCTTTCTCGTATTATATATTATACAGAAAATCTATACTCAAATAGTCATAATTTGATGAAAATAAATCATTATCGTGAGTCAAAATTTGAAAGTTCTTAAATTGTAGATTTTACATGGAAACAGATTTTCTTTTTGCTATAAAAAATGTGAAGATAAAAAGGAAATACTTTTTTCGCCTTAATTTACTCAAAATTTTGACAAGCTAGGCAAATTTTGATTTTCTTGATAAAAATAAATCGTATGACTCAAAATTCATTTGAAAGTTCTTAAATTGTGTTTTTAAATGCCGTAGACTGTGTTTAGAAATAAGTTTTCTTTTTGTCGTAAAAAAATGTTGGAAAGAGCAGGCAGATAAGTGCCAGAAATGGCACTTATCTGCCTGCTCTTTCCAACATTTTTTCCATTTTCATCTTAATTTATTTAAAATTCTGACGCGCCAGCAAATTTTGCCAATGGTATCATGTTCAACACGAAGAAATCTTCGGCACACGTATTATGGTACTTTACTTGGAAAGAATTTTATGTTAAACTATATAAATTACTATCATAAAAGGGAATACGCAATTTTCAGCTTATTCCAAAGTTGAACGCAAGCATAATGAGCGAGATCGAGAGGATTCTTGACAACAAACCGTCCCGACCGCCAATGATATCCACACTGGCGCTCAGATGACAATCGATGTGCCCCCACGGCAGCGGTGGGGGCTCCTTGGAGGAGGCGGGCAGTCCGAAGAGCGAGGGTGGCAACAGTCAAGATCAGGAACAGACCAAGGAGGTGAACAACAAATTACCATTCTGTGAGATACAGTGAAGCCGCGCACGGACAACAACCGTCTCGTTGCCCCATGATATTGGTGGTTAACATCAGTCACCACAAGTAGCCAAGAACCGACATGGACGCGACTAATTTCCGCGTCCACGCTTTTCATCTGGTCGCGACCCTTCTAGTGAAGGGGGTCGAGTGCACACACGACCACGAGTCGACACGACAATATTTATCAATTACGAAGAAATCCATCTCCGGAGATTCACCGCGACTCGGCGATGGCGAGGAGTATCCTATACTTTACGCATGATTTATATCTCTCGTACATCACACTCGTGGACACTCGTAAATATATACAGGCGATAAATGCGGCATATTTCATCGCGAGGTCCCTCATATCTCCGTCGACAGAATCGCGTGTCGCACGCTTTCAAAGGCATCTCTGGAAATGGTTATACTTGTCCCGTAAATCTCCGTAAGCTTCTCTCTAATCTCCCTCGATCGGAGAATCTGAATCCCATTGGGAAATTTCTATTCACGATTCCAAGTGTTCATTATTCGTAGCGTTAATAATCCCATTTGCTACACTTGTAGTGAGTGAACTAAAAATTTCGACGAGTGTCCACCGAACCACTCCACATTCGTTCTGCCATTTATTGGTCGAGTAAGAGCGATTTGCGGACAATGAAATTCCGACGGTGTAACAAACACGTTGATTATCATCTTAAAAATTACGTTGTAGGTCATAAGAATTTTATCAAGGATACTATCAACAGCGCTACATTTTAAGTACTCTATCAAATACTCTCGCCTTTAATGCGATACATTCTACTTCATTAACTTCCGGCGTCCGATACATGTTTCTTTCGCTATAGTTATTGAGCTTGATTCTTCGCTTTTGGTCCATTAACTTTTCTCTGTTTCTCTTTCTCTACCTTTTCCCTTTTCTAGTTCGTTTGAGGATTGACAGACGCAATTGTATTACATTAAGAGACACGTGACATAAAATGCGCAAGCTTTTAGTAAAATACATCGCTAATTTCTCGCTGTTTTCAATATTTCACGCTGATTTTCAGATTACAGATATTGTATTAAGGAATGAATGCGATTGAAAAATTATCCAAGAAACAGGATAATCAATAGGGCTGATAATTCCTATGCTCGAGTCTAGTTTGTAGAATAAATTGGGATAAGTGATTTGTAAAAAAAAAAATCAGAGTGAAACTTTAAAATCTAATTCAATCCCGTTAATCCGCCAGTCTGATTCTTTAAACGTAAATTTCTTAGCAGTTACATTTAAAATATTTTCATTAAATATTCACAAATTCGGTGAAATTATTGGTGAATAAATTATATAACAAAAATGTATCATAGATTTATCGAGAAATTTTTAAAGAGCGGGACACTATGTACAAAAGATCTCTTTACTCGAATAGATGACCATTTCTATCAAAAGAGCGTCTGTTTATCGCCGATGATAGTTTTTCGCTTTGCTGTAGAGCATGTTTCTGAAGAAAGGTCATTTATCCTGAAGAGAATCGCAAGATTTGTGATAATCTACAATTATATCTTTGAGCGAAGTATTGTTTCTGAGTAATATCCTTTCAATTTAACTTGCTGTTCCTTTATGCCAAAATGAAAATGACAAAAGTCAGCAGATGCGCGTCGTGCCAGTCAAGCGCCGTTTTGCCGCTCACTCGAGACATTGCTCAAATATAAAATGAAACATGAGAAAATCTCTCGTTCCCATAAAAATGATAAAAAATCCATATATCAATACGTATATAATTGTAAAAAAAGTCAAATATACATTTGCACGTATCTGCAATCAACTTTTTTAAATTATTATTATTTAGCTTGGACGAACAGCTTCAACAAAATTTTTTTTTTTTGCTATTATGTGTTACGTTTAATTTCTTTTGAATCAAAATGCTCGTCATCTATAATTTACAATTTCCTTTTCAAATGCGAAACAAATCAAACTCATTTTTACACACATGCGGAAGTTTACTTAGCATACTGTATAATTGATATTCCACTTGATCTTGTCAACTTGACGATAAATACCGAGCCTTTTGGAAATATACGATGTCGTAGGTACTCGCAGAGAAGAGGAAAAAAGAAGGAACAACGGAAGCCAATACGTTTTTATCGATGCAGTTTCTTCAAGCCAGATTTTCGCCCGATGCGTGAAACAGATACAGCGCGATGTAGATTCCAGTGTAAATATTTGGAAGTGATAAAATTAGAAGAGACATCATGTCGCTACGCGCGGTAAATTAAAAAAAAAAAGATAAAATAAAAAATAAAAGTATCATATACCAAATATCGAACCAATCATAGTATTTGCGTAGCAATGCTTACAAACTGATACTACGATCTCGTCAGGAAAGAAGGCATCGAGCAATAACTGTCATTGATGCACATGGATTTTATCATCTATTGTTTTTCCTTTTTTTTACATATTTCTATATTTTCACAATACATAAACCGCTTGTATAAGGCGCCTACAGGAATCACCGACGACGACCGTTTTACGATTGTCTATGATTCAGAAAAGCGTTAATGAGAAATTTTACAACAAACGAAATTTAGGAATCATCACAAAGATACGGTATTGCTTGAATACTTGAAGCGTGTCTGAAAACGTGCGAAGATTTGTGGAAGAACAGCGCGAGATTATCGCCTTTCGATTGTACTGTGTAAAAGTAAAATAACGCGATGGCAAATAAATGAAATCCAATTTTCACTAAACTACAGAAATATGATTCGAAAGCTCTTCTTAACTTACCGCAGTCATCTTGGATGGACATTAAAGCGAAAAAAATACGTAATGAAAATATAAAATATATTAAAATGTAAATATTTTTTAATAAAATTATATTTGCAATTAATAAAACAGCCTAGTAAAATATATCAAAAGCTTCTCTTTGGTTGAATAATCAATAATCATATTTATAGCATTGAATTGTGTTTTCGTTTTTGATTAAATACAATTCAATATATTTAATCTAACACAAACTAATTTCAATAAATAAGTATTTATTATTGATTAACCAAAGCAAAAAAAGAAAGTTTTCAGTTTTACAAGTCTGTCTTAAAATCACAAATATTGCTTTATTAAAAAATATTTCTATATTAACGTATTTTGTAGGAACTTTTATTATATATATTATATTTTTGTTTTTGACATTGTTAATCGAGATAACTGCGGTAGAAATCTTAATAAGGCCATCAATTTTTTATGAGACACACAAACTTCTGTATCGCACTTTGTAGCTGCTAAAATCCGTCCTAATATTACAGATCGGGAAAAATAACATATTTATTTACAGAAGTCATTTTTAATTTTTGCAATTATTGCTTCACATTATTTCGTCGCAGTTGTCTTACATAACTATAATATTATATTTTTTGCAAATCGAATTCAATTAAAATCAAATTAAACGAAAAGATTTCCTATATAATCATTTGATAGATTTTTATACATGCTGGATTATTTACGATATTTCAACGGAAAATGAATCTGTGCTTTAACGCTTGCACTATTTCTATATTATGTATTTTTATTATTGTTTCATATCACATTCGTTTCTTGTGCTTAAGGGGATGCTGAACTGATGAGCGAACTCTGACGAGAGCGTTCACACATATGCACATCTAAACATATTTTATACATTTATGTATACATACATACCTTCATTTCTGCACACATACGAACAAATTTTCATATTTTTATCTCATATTAAATATTTAGCCTAATTTAGTCTAATATTTTAGTCTAATTCTAAAAACTCAACATTATTTCTTCATATAATCTTTCAGTCTAGCAATATCAATTTTGTAGATACAGGCTGCAAAAATGTTATAAAGCAAATATTGACACAACTTGACAACTCTGGACCATATTAAAGTTCCAAATGGTAAAAAAGATGTAAATTAAACAAATTTTTCTCGTCCTTGATACGAAATTCATATGCTAGACATTATTAATACATAAATTTTATGGATTTATAGGAATTTACAAATTTATAAAATAAATAATACAAAATTAAATCGATACAAAAATTATCGCATTTTATCGGTTTTACACAAACAAGTTCAGCATCTCTTTAATGAAAATTAATATTGCGATGGAACGTCTGAAGATGAATTAAAATTTCGGATGGACTTGATCATAATGAAAAACAAAATCTCCAGATGTGATAATCCAGATTAAACAAATTTGAAGCGATATTATCGAGAACCAGTTTCAAGTTATTCGCTTTTTAGGTAAACAGAACTTCTTTCTCATTACTCCAATCCGGGACGTGGATAACTTTTACTGATTAGATCAATATCTTATCGATTTAATTTTTACAAAATAAATTATTAATTTAATTATTATTATCCACGAGAGATGAGTATATTAATCATATTGATCGATATAAAAGACAAGGACGTAAGGAGGTGAGCGTGCGTTCCTTACGAGTCTTTCGAAAATATCGAGTTTCACGCACTTTTAATTTTTATTATAAGGCGATTTATTCGAAAAAAAATAGGAAAAATTCGCGTAACCGCGGCCTATTGCGTTCCCTCAAATGCCTACTTATTTATCGCCTATTTACTTACTGTAAATAGGTACATGTAGATCTCGCTGCTTGCATAGGCAAGTCTGTCGTATCTTTATTATTACAATAGAGAAAGAAAAAGTACGGCAATGTTGCGACGCCATAGACAAGCGATATCCAAGCCGACAGAGTAAACGAATTAAAAAAAAAAAAAAAAAAAAAAAAAAATAATATATTTCCGACGCGACTGCAGAGCTCTTCTAATATACCGAATGAAACTAACGAGATCATTATAATATGTTATTGCCCGAATGAATCTAACGAAGTCGTCATGATATTTTATCGCCTGATTATTTCCATCTTTTAAGAGCACGAAGTGACGAAAGTGTTTAAACGCTTACCCAAGGAGAAGCACCCCGCTGATGCCCATTTACTAAAGGAATATCCCAATGGCATTGGGCATATCCATCACGGTCACTAGCGACATCCTGGATGACCAAGGGGACCAATGCTGCGACGGTCGTCTCGCTATTATCGCTGAGCGCGTCCTCGGTGATCCTAGGGACCATTGCTGTGATAATTGGCATGCATCCATTATCCACTGAGCATGCACATTGCCGATGATTCGGAAGCATTTTGATGAAAAAGAAAATAAAAAGAAATACAGAGGGAAAATGGTACGTTCGAGATCGTACTTCGTGTTCGTAAAATGCGGAAAGAATCGACATCAGAGAGGAAATGTCATGCCGTCCGCAAATGTAAATGTAAACTAAAACTGGCTGGTTCAGGCCGATTTGTACTATAGTATATTAAGTTTGAGATGGGCAATCTTCATGATTATCTTCGGGATCTACATCTTGTTTGCAACTTTCCGAACCGCATTCATCTTCTCAGAATCACGCATTTCAGTACGCGAATATCACATTTCTTTTTTTTTTTATTATTATAATAATATGTACAAATTAACTAGATTCACTTTTAAGCAATGATAATTGAACAATATGAAGACACAGATGTTCATTAGATAGCGATTGGTTGACCCATCTCAAAAATTAGACACTTCAAATACTTTGCGTCTTCATGATTTACAGCATTACATATAATAACTAGTGTATAAATTATATATACATATATAATAATTTTTATAAATAAAAACTATAAAAACTTCCTCTCTCAACCAAAATATTATTAGATTACTCGAATTATCCTTTTTAGAAATTGAAAAATATTGCATGTGTATATTACAAATGTTGTAATAATAATGATCAATTAATTTGCAAAGTTAAATGCAGAATTGGATAAAACTAATTGTAAAGATGGAAACTGATTAAAAATTATTTTAATCTTTTTTTCCATCTCTAATAAAAAAAATAATTTTATTATAAATTATATTTATTTTAATACAAAGTCTTTAACTGGTTCTTTGATATTGAGAAAGAAATTTTTTCTCTCATACACACATAAAAATAAGATATAAATAAAACTCGAAAGAAGAAAACATATTTAGATGATAACACACTTTGCAATTCTGGACGTTTCATGACGCTTTGATTGCGAGTAACAACGATGGGAAAGAGAACCCTCCCGATTTTAGGAACTTTGTTTCTGCGTTGTTCTAAATACATTCATACAGAAAGTTGACAAGAACAACTTTCAATTAATCTCATCTTCTTTGAAAATTGAGCTATTAAGGAGTGGAAACTGTCGTGCAGCACGACAGATTTATGGGCATATAGGTAAGTTCACCGGGAAGAAAACGTTCAGTTCGAACAATAAGGCAAAGACCAAAAATATCGCGTATAATATCAGACAAATGATACCTACTTTCTTGTTCAAGTGATACTTATAGAATGCAGTAACTGTATAAAAGGCTATTACACACACGATAATCGAGAATACACTGAAACGTAGAGCACCCGAAACGATCACGATATCCTTTTTGTCCAAAATGATCTTGATCATCCACGGTAGACCGAGACAAAGCAGGATGTCGAGCGTGTTCGCACCTAATGTATTGCTCATAGCCATATCACCGTTGCCTGCGGGGAAATAAAATCGATTTGAAGTGAAGTATTATCACAATAGATCGTTGGCAATTTTTTTTTTTTTTCAATTGATTCTTTCATTCTGATGTTACTTGGACATCTCACCTTGTCTGGACAGTATGATGATCGAGACGAGTTCCGGCATATTGCCACCGGCGGCTTGGAATGTGATACCCATCACGGAATCCGGAATTCCAATGGTATCGCCAAGGACGGTCGTCATCCATGACGTCAAGTAGGAGGATACCGCGATCCATATGACGCACATGATGAACGTTAGGAAGTACCAGTTTTTCCATCGTTTATATCTGCTGTCCGGTATCGTAACGAACAAAAGTAGTCTCAAAGGCCATACGAACCAGAACCAGATTTTGGCTAATGTATCGCCAGTCGGCCATACAAAGGGAGTATCTGATGAAATGAGTGTCCATAAGAGATAGCAGTTTAATCAAGCGGTTTATTAACATGATTATCTTATCGTAATATCGTAATATCTGTTTAAATCTAATCACTTGGATTGCGATATGACAGAAATATTAAGCGTATGTATGTATGTATGTTGTACCTGGTTCTACATATTCCTCCACTTTTGCCACGTGATCCTGTGCTTCTATACCATTAGTTGAAGGATTCCTGGCTACACTTTTTCTATATTCCGCTACGAGTTCACCATGAAAATATGGTCTATAAAGGCCGTCAGGCATTGGCTCTTCATTGCTTTTAGGAGCTGTCGAATAACAAAATGCAAAATTCATACATGGTCCATGTGTGTCTTTCTTGAAGTCTTAGATGAACACATACACGGTTATACTCAACTACGGCACAACCTGTCGACAAGTATTACAAATGTTAGCGAAGAAAAATATCACGGAAAAATGAGAATAACTTGCGACTTTACGATTTGCATATCAGAAATATTAATCATCGTTAATCATTTTTATGAAGTTTAAACAGTCGTGTAAACTCTTTAGCATATATATATATATATATATATATATATATATGTAAAATTACATTAACAAAATGTTTTTATTTTTCAAAAAAATATGTAAATAATATATTTTTAATATATTATTAATAAAATATCTATTATTAATTTATAAAATATCTTATCACCATTACAACTAATTTTCATATTACAGTGGAGATATACCTTGATATATGATATTTAAACATTAAAAATTGACGCAAAAATGTTATATCAAGCAAGCGATCTGTGCGAGATGCTGACGCTCACTTTTAAAAGATTAATTAATATTCGTAAAAAGGCGTAAAAATTGCACAAGAAATTATCTACAAGAAAATTCTATCTCCAAGAAATAATGATACTTACTCTCTTTCTCGGAAATGTCAGTACTGCGGGTTTTGCAAGTAAACAGATGCGCAAACTTATTGTACCAACGCGCAATACATTTATTGCAAAATAATATTGTCAAATAAGTGACAAACAGCACCATAAGGCTGATCGCTTCGTACAAAGTGATTATGCCATCCCACATTATGACCACCAAAACAGCTACCGATATGACGTAAATTATACAATCTCGTGTTAATATTCGCCATTCTAATGGTATAGCCTGTTGAAGAAAAATTTATTTTATTTATTTTAAATAAGCGAGTAGCTGTTTTGTGTGTATAAGTAATCGTATCATAAAATAGATAATGACACGTTACACACGCATATAAAGTTATTTGGACATACATGTTTATGTTATGTCCAAATTTATCGCGGTGATCTCGAAAGTAAAGCGCACGATTGAAAATTAATTTATACTTATCAGATGCGGCATATTAAACAAAGAGAGAATCAAGCAAAAAATTCTGTTAATATAAATTATATTCATATGAATACAAAACAAACTTACGAAAGTAATGATCTCACATAGTTAGTATAGTTTTATACATACTGCAATTTTATCATCTGATATCTAATACTCGAAGAAGCATTTTATTTTCGATTTTATTTTATTTTATTTTATTAAGTTTAATCAATTTTCTAGTCCTCTATGCACCGTGATATTTAATGATCAAAAGGAATGCAGATAAAGAAAGAGACAGAAAGAGATGAGAAGAAGAAAGAAAAGGAAAAAAAAAGAAGTCGAAGAATATAATTTACAAGATCCTAGAATGTTTTTATAACCTAAATGGAATAAAATTAACATAAACTTTCTCATCATATTTTGATTTGTTGAGTTTATTAAAGTTACAGAAATCATACGTAACTTCTCTAAAAAAAAGATATAAAATAATAGTAATAATAATAACATAACATATAATTTTATCGTTTTTATTTATAACTATCAATCGCAAATTAAAAAAAAAAAGCAATATCGTAAAAACACGCTTGACTTCTATCGTTTCTTCTCATAATTATCTTATGTGTTACATTGTCTTTTTTACAATTTTTACAATCTCTTTAACTGTGCAATAATAATAACAACTTTCATTATTTATTATAATATTTTACTGATATACAGAGTGAATCAGGACGAATACAACGAAACGGAAGATTATTCAATAAGCCGAAAATAAATCTAAAATGTAGAATAAAATTTTTTTGTATAAGATATTTTTTGTATAAGGTTTTGTATAAGGTTTTATTTTCAAAATAATAAAGGCATTTCTGTTAAGTTAGAATTCCATTTATAAATTAATAAGTTCGTATTTATCAGATAAGTTAATACTAATTATATGCTAATTAAATTATATGTTTCACTACTCTATTTAAAATATACTCGATCCAGATTGCATTCTGATATTCATTGCCAATACTAAAAATATACATATTATATATATAATTCATATTATATATATAAATTTTCAGTATTGATAAATATATTGAAACGCAGCCCTAATGGTTTATTAAATATAAATTACCAACTACAAAATACAAAAGCAATCGTACAGCAACCAATATCGTCGACGTTGATGCATTGGAATAATAAATAAGTTTTTTTCCATTATTATTTAACGAGAAATGATTCGCTGTTGTAACAGCGACATTCTAATGGATTACAAAACATTTTCTGTCGTAATTATATAAAAATAAATATAAATAAATAAAAAATATTGAAATGTTTCTTTTATTGCAAATACAGGATTAATTATGACAGATTTTTGATCATTTCTTTTCGATACATTTCTATTGAACGATAAAGAATAATAAATTACTATAAGAATTCTATCATACTTTAACGATTGAATCCTCTTTCCACAGAGAATGAAAACGATAAGAAACACGGTAACATTTCTTTTGAAATATAAAAAGCAAATCGATAGGTTACGATAAAGAACAATAAGAGATCTTTTCTAGATTGTTGATCGATTCCTATTGTTTTCTTGTAATTTTTTTTAAAGAAATCTTTTAAAAACAATCATTAGTACAGTTTTATAAAGATAAAGATTTCTCAAACAACACAAAGTCCAAAATTAGGACATAAGATATCTTCAAGACATCTTTTAGACGTGTTTCGCAAAGATGTCTTTAAAAAGTTTTATATCTCGATTTTGGATTTTACGCTGTTTGAGTCATATTCGTGGATAAGTTTCCTTATTTCGAAATATCCACTTCTCACGGGATAAACGATGATAATCTTAATGACACAGTAAACGGTGTTGAGGCAATGCATTATCAAATAAGCATTATCAAATAATTATGATATGAAATGAGAACAATAATAGGATAATGATTATTGTTGCATCGTCCCTCAAAAACTGTATAATATAACTATTTCAGAGTAGAAATCATTATCTTATTGTTAGTACATGCCAAAAAATGGAAATCAAATAAACGGGAGAGGTAATCCCCGTTTAATCCTTCAATTGAAGAGAGAAAATGTTGAGTGAAGTCACTGCGAGTTGACATGACCAAGTTTATTAAATTTCGTTGTTATATTTTATCAACTGTATTTTTCTTTCCTGAATGTAAATTTGAATTTTCATTACGTATAAATATTCTTCACCTACTTATTATTTATAGTGATATTAATAATTCTTAATGATACCGATATAAAGGATTTTATTTCGCGATTTCAATTTTTACTATTTCTACGTCTAGCTCAAGGAAATAGAGAAACAAATTTTGTGGAATAAAAAAAATTCACTAAAAAAACGATTTTTTGGGATTTAATAAATTCCATTAGATTCAAAGAAATTTATCTTATGGAATACTTCAAACAAGTCAACTTATTAATTCAACAAATTTGATCGGTTGGTTTTTCAAATAGCTTTACGAATAAAGTATTTGTTTGATAAACGGTTTAAAGGGAATGATGTTCTTTACTATATGCTTTAATAATATTAAAGAATTCTTTCTCTCATTGAAACACAATATTTAATTTAACCAAAGTATTATCTCAAATAGTTCAAAGACAAATTTTATTTTTCTTTAAATAGACGTTTTATGATTTTAGATTGTTGTCTAGGAAAATTTTTAATTCAACCAAATGATATTTAATATAATATAAAACTCTGTTGTTTAAATTAAACAAATTCAAGTTGAACAAATAGAATTATTAAATTTAAAGAAATTTGTTTCTCTGTGAACAATTACATTCTTCATCGAAGAAACATCGCTTCAAGCTAAATTTGTGAGAATATTCAACATCATTCGTAACTTCGAGGAACTCCCGCGATGATTTTAATCTCATCAAATTAGAAATTCGCAAACAATGAGTTGCAATTATGAATAATTGAAGACGATAATGTGTATACACGACACATTATTCAAAACTGCAAATATTCGTGTATCATTTTCTGACACTACGTAGTCTGTTTAATGACATTCTCTTCTTCCATTCGTCGAAATAGCTGTTTCATCAAAAAAGAAAAACCTAATCTAATTCCAATTTAATTAGCTTTATATTCTAAAATTATTAAATCTCTAATCTAAATTGATAATCGTGATTAGATAATTCTATTTATATCAATCTGTAAGGAAGCAAAATTTAATTTTTAATTAATCTGTTATTTCATATGATTTAATATTTCCGTTTATGATATTTTCCTTTAATTGATAAATATCTTTTTTATGAATTTAATTTTTAATCTTAATAATAAAAACCTTAATAATAAAAATATTAATAAAAAATCGATAGATTGTTTGATAAAATAATCTACGATTTGTGATAAGCAAAAGCCAGTAGCAAGTAAAATTTTAGATAATATCATGTAATATTTATTACATGTATCGGTAGAGATGTGCGATAGCAGACATTACGTCGCAAAAATAATAATCGTTAAATAATCGAGACTATGGATAAGCAACGAGATAAGTAACGCATATCGCTAACATGTGCCGATAAATAACATAAGCAACAAAATAAGTGCAAAGTTGCAAAATTCACAAACATGATTTACAATGAGAATTACTCTGTGAAGATGTCGAATATAAATTTCGAATATAAATTTTCTATGTTAAATGTATTTTTCTTTTAATAATTGCATATAATTATTTTATTTATAAGTTTATATATATATATAGGATGTTCCCAGAATTTGCGCAAATAGAACGCATAGCGATTTTTTACATTAAAAGACGCAACTTTTTCTTGTTGACAAAATTATATTTGAGCATTAATTTCCAGATGAGAGTAATTTTAAATTAATGAATATAATTTGTGAATAATTCTGATCAAAATCATTTCAATATTGTGATTTAAAATGTTGAATGTTGTTTTTTTTTTGTGATTCCAAAAACGATCGATTAAATGGCTTGAAATATATAATAAAAATACACATTTCGAATTAAAATTTTTCAAGTATTATCTATTCTACTTTCAATTGTTACTTTATTGATTAGAAAATTTTCTTTTATTAAGCAAGTCGTATATAAAGTAACGATATTCAAATGTCATGAATAGTTGTTGTGAAATTTTTAAAATAAAAACAGCGCACACTGCTCCTGATTTATAACTTAAAGCTCCCATTTGTTAGTTTTAAACGATTCTTATTTGAAAACTATTACTACAACAAAAAATACAAATTTGCAAGAGAAAAAAAAGTTGCTTCTTTTAATATAAAAGATCATATTCCACAGACTACTTACATGTAGAGATTGCTTACATGAGAATTTCTTACATTATAATTAGAAAGTCTAATTCATGCTAATTAATTCGATTCAATTATTGTACTGGCCGGAACGTGCACACTTCAACGATTTACATGTGTGCAATAAGTAAAAAAAGTGCATATCTATAAATACGTCCTCCTCCCCATAATTCCTTCTCAAAGAATGCAGTTAAAAAAAAAAAAAAAGAACCTTCTTCTAGATCTTTTTTATTTCTGTGCGACCTTCAAGTGTATCATATCATATCGTCTCGAGGAAAATGAGGATTAATAAATAGGACGCAATTGCCTACGTGCCTGCGTGCGTTCACATCAAAGCCGAGATTTTCAGGGCCTTTTCATTATCGTCACGCTCCATTTTGCTAAGCTAATACTTGAATCTTAATGATGACACCTGGACTACTTTTACTTACGTGGATCGCTGATAACGCGCCGCATGCCGGTGTCGCGAAGGTATTGAAGACTGCGCCGCCCATTACGGTACCAACACCGAGGTCGGACTCGGTCAGGAAAGTGCCGACAACATTAACAAACAGCTCGGGAAAACAACTCGCGGTGGCGAGAAAAGTCGCTCCAGCCACGTCGGTGCTAATGTTCAGTCGCGTGCATATAATGTCGAGCGCCGGTAACAGGTAGTCGTTACAGACGAACGCCGTCAGAATGAAGCAATAGAAACCAAAGAAGATGTGAAGTATCACCGCGCCCTGACTACGCTGCTCATACGTAAATATCTCCGGAAATTCATCGATCGAGCGCTTCGTGCAATTCGTTTCACTTCCCTTGTCCGCGGTATCCTCCTGATCCGCGGACAGGAGAATCCACTTGTTTTCGCGAATGCCGAAACCTCTCTTTGAAACCTGGTCATCCTTTGGAAGTAAATCAAGAATCGGGGCTACTGGCAGAGGTCCGTCTAAGCAAAACAAGCAAAGTATCTATTCAAGAAAAATTCAAGTTGATTGTTTAACATACATTGAAAGGGGAAAACATTTTTTTCTATTTAACAAATTTTCATTAATATTTTTGCGTATCTTTTAAGTCACTAAAGACAAATTTGACGACAAATTTCGAAAATTTAGAATTTTCGTATATTATAAAATTTTTTTTTTAATAGAAAGGAATACATGAAAAATTTACAATTAATAATATAATTGTTGTACAACGGTCTTATACAATTTGTTGAATATTTCTTTGAATTTTTATAATTTTTCATTAATTTACATTTAATACAAAAAAGGTTAAAATAGTTTTATCATTCTAATTTTATTTACAACTAGAAAAATATTGATTAATAAATTAAGATATCACTAAAAAATAGTTCATATTTTTGTCAAGTATAAATTATATTAACATTTGCATATTTGTAATCAAATATGAAGAAGCATTAAAAAAGATTGAAAAGAAGAAGATGGAAGACATATTAGTCTATTGCAATGTCCCAAGGACAAGGATTAAGTAACATTCAATCAAAACTGAGAAAATTAAACTTTCTCTTCTTAACCTTCTACAATTTAAATTCTTTTTTCGTGTTTGAAAACGATTTACGTAAGCGATTTACTGGCAAGCGTCCATTTTAGAATATAAACTAACAATAATTTTCTATTTTTATATATTTTATTATAAAAATCAGATTCCTAATATATAAAATTTTTTATTTTAAAGTCAAACAGCTTATCAAATTGATACTAAAGCATACTATAACTAAATTATAATAAAAATGAAATAAAAACTTAAAAATACATATAGATATATAAATATGCAAGTTCAAACTGTTACATGGTGTTACAGAGAATTAAGATTTTTTTTTTTATAAATTGTACGACAATATCATTTTAAATCTACATTTCGTAAATTGCATCATTATTTATACGCGTAACTTAGAGTACATTTTTATTTTATTATGAACGGAGGGTACAACACAACGTAATATGTTCTTCTTCTTTTATCATTATATTTCCAACGTTATCAAATATTTTATTTTCTCTTTTATCTGTAAAAGGTATTTTCGAGAAAATGAAGTTTTTGTTAATTTACTTCCAGATATATTTCTGACATATTTTATTTTCCATTTTCTGTGATAACAATGTGTTCCTGTGCTAACATATATTATCTTCGTAATTATCTCGAACTAAAAGTCTCGATGTAACGCGTGACTTGAAGTATACTAAACGTTAAAATCAATACTATGTACGATACATATCTCAAGATTATTCGATAAGATTATAGGCATTTACATTTATAAATCGAATAAAAAAAAAAGGCAAAGAAAAAAATGGTGTTTTACGTTAGTGCCGTGACCATTAAAATAAAAATGACATAAAAGTTTTCGCTAATTACAAACCGTCGGCGTCCAACAATTAGTCATTCCTAAGTTTCTTTCTTCACTTCATTTTCATTTATATGCACGAAAGCACGCATGATAAGAACTCATTTTCTTTCTCCAATTTTTCAATTACTACGCCGCATGAATTTTCCTTGTCTCATTATTTTTTTTTTTTCTTTTTCTTCACTTCACCATGCATTATTCGTATGCGTATGTCACATTTGGTGCAAATATCGCGCTAAAGCCTTGTGTCCACGATGCTAGAAATCGATCCGAGATGAAGAGAAAAAAATTTGATCAATCACGTACTGATCAATTGGCGGATAAAGATAGCCGCTGCAATTGGCCAATTTTTTTCTCTGCTCGAGATCTCGGATCGACTTCTAGCGGATCGCGGACACGAGGCTTAAGAACGGGCCAATATAATTAATATATTGGCCCGCGAGCGAATCAAGTTGAGCAGTAAGTAACAACAAGTATGAAATTGACGACAATTGACGATGACTATGTTGATAAACTCACCGTTGATCGGTCGCACGTATCCCGCGGCACTGTCGGCAGGCACGAGTGCGAGAACGACGAGTACCGCCGACGCGATACCGATACTCATCCTCGTGTGAATATCGCGCGGAGTCCCGCGATGAGCCTCGCGCTCCCACGCGTATCTGTCGAAGCTAAATATCGCGGGCGGCGCGATGCCACTCGGACGAAATAAACGGTAAACTGCCGTCGGAACTGCCACGGTAACGACATTAATGATAAACTCCGTCGATCAGAGGTCCCTCACTCCTTCCTACTTCGCGCATTCCGAAGGCTTTTATCTTCCTTAAGCTTCCTCGTCAAGTGATGCGAAATTAGATAAAAACATGTTTGAAAGTTCACGCGTTCGATTGTTGATCGTTACACCGTTATCTCTGAGAATCCATTAATGGACGGAAACGAATATTCCGTGAATAATAAATGAGCCTCTAACTTTTTTCCTCATGATCCTCACAGTCTGTCTTGTACGACCATTTTAAAGTTATGAGACAGTAAACGACAGTCTGCAACACGGAAATCCAAACACAGTCGGTGACTAACATCGTCAATATGAATGAATTTCATTCTTTATCTTTCGTGATTCCCATACATCGGATTAAATTCAATTTTGATTCAATTGATTCTACGTATAATCTGACTTTAAACATTACTGCATTTATGAAATTTAAATAATTTTTGAATTTTTGAAAGTACACTTACTATATAGGCATGAACGGAATTATGTCAAATAAGTAGGCTGAAGATAATATACGATGTATCACCTTCCTAAATGTAAAATATAATTAATTGAAAATTTGAAGGTTTATCATCTAAATATAGATAAGTTTTGACAAACAATAATAATACATGCACAGTTTTAGAAAATAATTTCATATTAAGTATGTTTAAGTAAGTGAAATAAGAATCTCTGTTAAGAAATTAATTTTGAAAATATATTCTAATTATTTCACAGAAGTTTGCAAGCCTTTTCTTTTTACTTTGTAAATTTTTCTTCAGATATAATATATTATTATATTATTATATACATCCATATACAAGACACGTAATTAAATTATTTTCTACAGAATGCAATCTTAACGCATTTCGTAATGACCAAATCTTCTAAGAAATCGAATACATGTAATATTATAAATGAGTATATATCATAAATAATTATTAATGGACGATATGATGCTACTTACAAATATTAAAGCAAATTTAATTTTTTATATTCCCATCAGCTATAGGCTAATTACAAGTATTATTTGTAAGCTTTTCTTCAAATAATAAAGCTCCTGGATATGACATAGCTTCTGCTCAAGTATTATCATCACAAAAAATCCATCTTCAAATTTATTATCTTGTTCTTTTCTGAAAAATTATATAAAATTTCTATACTTCTGTCAGATTTGGAAATTTCCGTCAGTTGAGATTTTTCCCTAAACCTGGAGTTCCTTCTCTGGAATTCATCTCTCCAACAATTACAGATCAATCAGTCTTTTTACAAGGAAACATACGAAAATATTCCCCTCCGATTTTCATCAACTTTTAACATATTATTTTTGAGAAATAATTATAAATGCTTATATACGCACATTATTCGTATCCATTCGTGCCTTCCATTTTTCACGTGACATGTTCTACTTGCATTTTCCGTAACAGGAAATGATGATAAAAAAATATATTTCTGCGTATAATCACGGAAATCTTCATCACACACTATTTTCTTAATTAATTTATCGATCTCGACTTTGCATCATATTATTTTTACTGTCTCGAATTTGATTATCTGTAGCAGTTGTATATAAATTCTGTTAGAATTTACATTTTGTTGTGGAATATTCTTCAATATTTAATAAAGATAAATTACTATTGTTCGCCGACGATCCACAATCATAACTATGGTTCCATAATTTTCGTTGATCCATGTTATTAGTAAGATTAATAAGATTGTTCCTCTGATCCGGCGCTATTCCTCTGATTTTATCGTTATTTCTTTAATTCGATGACCCATCTAAAATTTTGATTTGTTTCGTTCGTTATTATTTATTTAATTATTAATTGTTAATGTGTGAGATTGCAGTTGGTTGGTAGCATGGCCGATTACATTTTTCTCGCTTACGATTTTTAAATTACACACAGAATGAATCTGTGAAAATCTGATCTTAATTCGTTTCTGACATTAATTTTGATGATTACAGATATTTTTACAGATGTTATTCTGATATATATTTTGGAATTTGGATATTTTGGAATCAGAAGTTGAAGATCCAGAATCTTCGCTGAATGATCATAATGAGAGCAAAAAATTTAGGTATCATTTGTGACCAACCACGTTGACTTTTCGCCATAGTTATCAAAAAATATTGTTGCATTGTTCTTTAATTTTTTCTATTTCGTTGGGTTTTATGATGTGTTTCCGGAGTATGCACCGAATATTCGCAATGACGCTACAATGCTAGTTTTCCTTAAACGTTTTGCTCTCGTGAGCCAACAGTTCTTCTCAGCCTGTTGCCGAATAAAGATGTATGCACAACGAACTATTTTTCTGTGATGTACTGAGTAACATGAGTAAAAGTGCACACACACATATATATATATGAAATGGTGAAAGTTTCCTTAACATATTTTTAACTTTCTTTAAGTTAATTTTTAAAAAATAACCACTTATATATATATATATATATATATATATATATATAGATAAGTGGTTATTTTTTAAGAATTAACTTAAAGAAAATTAAAAATATGTTAAAGAAATTTAATAAGTTAATCTATTTACACGTATATAAGGAAATAATTAATTTTAAACAAATGCATTAATATGATTTTTCTCTTATGCAATTTTCCTTTTAATTGAATAGAAATATTTTCTATATTAAAGAGAATGGAGGCTCAAGATGAAAGTAAATTAAATATTATTATGATACAATTATTATACAATTATACAATTATTAATTCAATTCTCAAAAAAATAACTATAATTTGTTATATAAAAATTATATAACATTAAAATCACCCAGAGAACATTTTAACATCTATGAAATATCTTAAAGATGTTCTAAAAATTTTAAGATATTTTTAAGATAATCGTCTGTTAGTCATCTTAAGGACTATCTTAAAATCGAAAAATTCTAATAATTAATAAAATACATAAAAATACATAAAATTTAATAAAAGATATCAAATAATTATAAGATATAATATGGTGTTTTCGTTGATGTGAAAGTATTTATTATGTATTTTACAATAATAAAATGTTTTCTTGAGTGTAATAATTTTTTCATTAAATATTTTAACGTACCTGACATAATCACCTGACATAAAATTAAGTAATTATTATCACAAAGTATATTTATTCCGGTTTTTCAGGAAATGCAACTTTTGTCTTATTACATAATTCTGCTTCTGCTTTATTAGCTCTATTAGATCGAAGCACCGCACCTGGACTAGGATATGGCCTCATTTGATAAAGCGGTCCCGAAGCAGTTGTATCGGCACCAGTTTTAGCCTCGTTATGTTTAGCCAATCCATCTGACCATTTTCCCCTATAATATGATTATATGTAAATAAAAATTATAAAAGGTACCTATATGTCTATTTTAACCTTCCCATGGCAAATACTGAGTCTGTTCAGATCCATTTCAGAGCTCGCGCAGTTTTTACAACTGATTGAATTTTTGATTAACCAATTCAAAAAGTCATATGAGTTGTAAAGATATATTATTGCATTTATATATAATGTTAAGTTATTGATTTTGCCAATTCAAAAATTCAATCAATATTTTGAAACATGAAGAAACAAAATTCAGTTTAAGCTGAAATAAATCCCGAATCCATTTCGGCCGCTATCCAAGAATTAACATGCAAATGTTTGTATAAATATAAATGTACCTGGGTATATCACTATATGATGCTGGATCCATGGGATCCAATGTACGATCTTTTTTATCTTTACTGTCAGTTCTATCAGATCTATGAGTTCTTTTGTTATCAGGTCCTTTATATCTTGTACGATTTTCAACTTTCCTATCCTTTTTGACAGATTCACTTTCTTCTACCTAAACAATTGTTATATTAGTTATAAATCTCAAGTTACATAAATTTATATTATACAAAAAATATAACATTACTAACTTCCATTTGCTCTTGATCACTGGTACTATCATCACTTGACATGTTATCATCTTGATCCCCTGCCTTCAAATGTAATTCTTCACGTAATTGGGATGCAGGTTGCGATATTTGACACTTAGGATGACCAGGAGGTAACCAGGATACTAAATCAGATGACCAATCCCAATAATAATGTTGTCCTCTAAAAAAATAATAAATATTTTTTCTATATTCTATATATTTCAGACATTAACCATTTAAATATTATGGATATTTATAGAAATATGGTTGAAGTCAGAACCACGTTTCTCTTCATATTAAAATGTACCAAACGTGGCACAATAGTGTTTTTCTTATTTTATAAAAGAGTCAAGCAGTGCAATTTTAGTTTTTTATTTTTATTTAATTTTTTATTCTTTTTTTATAAATTACAACTAAACTTACAAAAAAGTTTCAATTTAATAATTTTTCTTTGTGAATTATAATATTAATAATACATTGCCATAGAATTTAACTATCAACCAACCTCATTGAATCATGACAAAAGAAACAATGCGATCACACTGCATAGTTAAATATCTTAATCTTTTTCAAAAATAACTAGAGATTATTGCTAATTTTTATTTGTAAAATCCTAATTATAAGCTATCAATACTTACGATCCAGGATCGTAAACAGCCTTCCAAGTTTCTGGCAATGGATACTTTTGAATTAATCTCATTTGTTGCTGCAAATATTTGTCTGAAGGTTGTACATGTCCTATTCCCCATAATTCTTTACATTTTTTTGTACATTCGTGATAAATATTATATTTATTAGGACATCCACTATAACCCTAAAAATGTTTTCAATAATTTACAGTTTAAATTGTTGCTATACTGTTTAATAACAATTTATATTAACTTAATCATATTTACCATAAACTTCTGAGATATGTCAATCTGGTTAATCTCCTCTTTTGTATTGTCATAATCTTCAGCTATTACTTCTTCATGTATTTTCTTCTTGATTTCTTTCTTTCCAGATTCTGCAAAATCAATAACAACATTATACATAAATGCAATAATATCTTTACAACTCATATGACTTTTTTTATTAACTAAAAGTAAAATGATTTGATATAAAAATTTATAGTAATTATAACTGTATACATTATTTAAAAAAAAAATAAATATACCATGCTTCTCAGAGCCAGTAATTAATCCCCTTTTTGCAAGACGGGCAGCCAATGCTGCCGGCAAAGGCATTTCTAATATTTTTCGATTTAAATTATCAGAAAATTATTTACGAAGTATGTATATAGTGTAGAGATACTTTTTTCTTAAATATAATTTAGATTTTTTTTTTATATCCCACTTTACGTAAAAAGTATCGCGTCGTTTATAAACTGCTGAAATATAAACCGTTTATAAACCGTGAAAATAATCGATATTGAAGAAGAAAACTGGCTAAGTATGAAAGCCAAAGATGAATGCCAAACGATTGGAAAGCCTCTAACAAAAAGAATGTGAACTAAATTTTTGATTGGTACTAATATTCATTTATCTGGCATAATATCTGGCAATACTGGGGATGAAGTCCCATTAATCTCGGTCTACAATAGGTGATTTAAGCCTGAAACCATAAGAAATTGACCAATTATAGTTGATTATTCTCCTATTCTTCGACTATGATTCGTCCATTTCTTATGGCTCAAGGCTTAAATCACCCATTGTAGACTGGAACTTAGCACGGATCGGAATGATCATAGACCTTATAGATATGGACTGGCGAGAGCACCTCAGATGCGCACATTTTCAACCGGACCACTCACATCAGCCGATGTCTACGAATTTTCTAGTGAACCACCTATCAAAAATTTTTTTTATTTAATCGACCAATTAGCAATGTGTCCGATTGGATCTCGGACACTCGGACTGGCAATTGCTATAGGGTGCTTTCCATTTAGTGACACAAATCGACACAAGTATCATTTTGTCCTTGTTAATCATTGAAAGCCAAGAAAGATAGAACAATACTTGTGTCACTAAATGAAAAGCAGCCATAGTTTCTATATAAAAAACAGAAGATGTGCTCATCAGGTAGATCCAATTTGGATCCGGTCTGCGTAGATATGGCGTTGGAACAAGTTGCCTTATATTGAAAAATAATAGTAAAATAAACAAATCTGTGACTACGTGACATGTGATTTGATAATAGAAACTTTAATAATTATTAATAATAAAAGTCACAATAGTAGTTCTCAATTAAATAAATTTATTAATTGTCCTCTCCTTATTTATACTACATTTTGAATATCGCGAGAAAAATGCCAATCGCTGATTGACTGATATATTAATATGGCCGGCTACTTGTTCCATCGTCCTCATTGGTCCATCCTTACTTTCATGCGCAAGAGCACACCTCGTTTCTTTACACCATGTTAGATAGTTTCTAAATCCGACCAAAAATATTACGTTATCCATTCCACGTCTATCTAACGAAACTACAGATTTCGTGACGGTAAAGCGTTCTCCAGTGTCGACGCCCAGTTTTTGCGTGTGAGTGTTTAATTTAAATCTTGTACATACCTTCGACACGCGTTGTACTTGTCGTTTAACATACGGATATCTTGAAGAATTCAACTCCATGTATATCACATAATATTCGCGGCTACATATTTTTACCGTGCGAAGAAACGTATTTTGACATAATGATCAAAATGGCGACTCCAAAAACAATAATTCTCTAGTGTGCTAATGTGCCACCTCACGTGGAGCTTTCCGGTTACTCCTCGCGTCTGTCGCGGTATAGATTTAACATCAGCCGAACCTAGAACGTTGAAATTATTACGCTAATCCGCAATTTGTTTACAGTCGGATATGCGAGTGAATTCTCGAATTAGTGAGACAACCAATTTGCCACACGTCGATTCTTTGTCAATTACAATCAGTGCAACTGCAACTTGCGCCAGTTATTCTCATACATAAAAAGAGGTTTGCACGCAATTATGGTCTGTCACTGCCGGTCATTGCACTTTGCTTCACCATACATACATATTAAGTTTATTCCGTCCAAATTTGTTTGATTTTACTGGCATTGATAATCCTCTTTATTACCAGAGAATGTAATCGCACAATTTGAAAAAAGTGACTTCTTGCTTTATTTTTTTTTTTTTCAAACAATAATATGTTAATTATCAGATATTAAGTTGCATTTACATTCCATTTGCTATATTTACATTTATCTAAGTAGATATCAAGAGCAGTATTTATGAAGAATTCATGTCACATATCAGAACGTTGGCAAGAGAGAAATACTTTATGGATTGCTCTATTCTTTCTAATGGCAAATTTGACCATTCATATTATTCTGGATTAGTATTTTAAACACTCATATATGAAATTATTCATTGTGTTTAGCAAACACAATGGTTGCACAGCAATTAAGGAATTCATCAGTGCAATTGATCTAAATGCAAGGATCTAACAGTAAAGACCAATAATCACTAATCATTTATTAACTGCTTATTTTGTTAAACATAGCCATTGAAATATAAAAACATACATAAAAACATTTCAAAATGATTATAATAACTGACAATGAATTTTTTATTAACTATGCATCTATTAAATATGCATTTATAAATAATTTTGTCATCAAAGAAATTATATACTACATTTAGATATTTTATATGTAGCAATCTTTAGTATGCATTAATCTGTATAGTGTATTTAACCGAATTTACTATAAATATCTATATAAAAACTCATCACAATTTTCTCAATTTAAAAATTATTTAATTTTTAAATTTGCATTGATTCTTAGGCTGGTGGCAGAAAAATAGAAACAACAAAACTTAAGCAGTAAAGAAGTTGACTGATATATAGTTCAGAGTTTTAAAACAATAATCTTAAATTTTTAATAATGTTCAATTTGATTGACTTGATTTTTGTTAAAGTGATTTATACTATTTATGATTAGAGGTTTACTCATATGAAATTTAATGAATAATATGAATATATGAATAATATGAATAATATGTACATCATCAGAATTATTATTTATTATTGATTATTTATACATACTCCATCAGCAGAGTAATTTTTTTACAAAAGGACTTAAATCATGAATTGTGCACAGTTGGACATACTTTGCTATTTATATTTTTCTATGTGCTATTTTATGGAAAAAATCTAAAATAATACTCCAAATCTATGCACATACTGCATCTCCAAATCTAATACTAGAATTAAATAGTACATACAGTACATATATTTTGCATAAATTAATTTGATATACATTATATTTATGTCTTATGTCTTATGTTTAAATTATTTTGTATCTGAATAATAACTATATTTGTAGTAACTCAAGATCTTATAAATTATTACGTTTTTGCAGTTGTTTTAAAAAATGGTCACCAAATCAAAAGTTTTTGTCATTCATTAAAAAATATGTAATTATTACCAATATTAACAATAATTTCTTTTACAAAAATGTTAAAAATTATGTTATTTGATTTATACATAACTTCTTTATAATTCAATCTTATTTATTTGATATTCTAAATAATATAAATAAGAAATATGTCCTTTTTCAATTTTAATAACTTTCTGTTACTATTATATAGTCAAAATATTTTTGACATCAACAAAATATTTGATATAACATCACAATTATGTGTGAGCATAAATTGTCGAACGAATTATTTTTATGATTTCATAAATTCATAAATTATGTGATCTAGTTTATGTTTAATATGTATATACATATGTATATATATATATAAAATTAATTAATATTTAATTATTTATATATTTAATATATTTAATATATATATATATATATATACACATACACATAACTATTTATTATATTAGTTGTTAGTTAATAATAATTTATAATAATAATTTAATATAAAGGATACAAAGTCTATAAATTATATACTTTTGGTGAAAAAAGGAAAAATGTAATCAAGAAATTTATTTTCATTATGAAATTAATTATATTTTTATTGTCTTTAATTAAGAATTGTTGTTATAAATGATTAAATAATCATCACTAATTACATTCTCCAGAAAAATAAAATATAATTTCCTATTTTTATTTTTTATAGAGAACGTTTGGCTGAGCTCAAAATGCAGACAATAAAATGTGTAGTAGTTGGAGATGGAGCAGTTGGTAAAACTTGTTTATTAATCTCTTATACTACGAATAAATTTCCATCAGAATATGTTCCGACAGTATTTGACAATTATGCAGTCACCGTCATGATTGGCGGTGAACCATATACATTAGGATTATTTGATACTGCTGGTAAATATTATCATTAGTATATACATGTATATAATCGTAATACAATAATATTAAATTGTTTTATGTAATACAATATATAGGATGTTATAATTCGCAAGTTATCTCTTGTCAGCAAATAGAACAGATTAAACTAAATTAAGTGGAAAAATCTTTTATCATTTTGCAATTTTCAAAATATTAATGAAAATTAATAAAAATTTTAATAAGTATGCATTGCAAAAGTAAGCACATAACGAAAAGAGACAACTCAAGTGTTACATACTATCATGGTTACTGCTGCTTATCACAACTTATAGAATGCACTTCCAGAGAAAGAACATCTTGCTCCTAGAACGAACATCTTGCTCCTAGCAACTATAAATGCATTTAATGTTGGGCTATCTTATCATATGGATATATGCTCATTTGTGGATTTAATTTTTTTTTTTAATTATTTTCTTATTGATTATTGAGCAAATTACAAAATAATAAAAATTTTTTTTATTCAACTCATTCTACCTGTCTACAAAAAATGATCTATGGATCATGAAACACTATATATTTAATGTATAATAATATATTTTTTATAAGATAAATATTGGCAGTTGTTTACTCAAATTTTTGGATATTTTTAGGTCAAGAAGACTATGATCGTTTGCGTCCATTAAGTTATCCACAAACTGATGTATTTCTTGTATGCTTCTCAGTTGTATCACCATCGTCGTTTGAAAATGTTAAAGAAAAGGTATGATCAAATTAATCGTTATATCAAGTGTTCTATCTTTAATATTTTAATATATTAACAGTGGGTACCAGAAATAACACACCACTGTCAGAAGACGCCATTTTTATTGGTTGGAACGCAAATCGATTTACGAGATGATGCAGCCACAATTGAAAAACTAGCAAAGAATAAGCAAAAAGCTATTTCTAGTGAACAAGGGGAAAAGCTTGCTAAGGAATTAAAAGCTGTAAAATATGTTGAATGTAGCGCTCTTACACAGGTATAATAGTAATTTATTTTTTTTTTTTTAATTTAATACTGAACAACGAAACTTTCTGTCATATAAATTTTAAAAATTATATTGTACAATGACATCTATGTTCATATGGGGATTAATTCTTAATTACCTAATTTTTTGCTATAAAAATATGTTTATTGCTATTTCAGAAAGGGCTTAAAAATGTTTTTGATGAAGCAATATTAGCAGCTTTAGAGCCTCCAGAACCTGTTAGAAGAAGAAGGTGTACTATTTTGTAGAAGGTATATGACTTTTTTTATAAAACTGTTAGTTCTATACCATAACAAAGACTGTAAGTTTTCTTATATACACTGCATGCAAAAAGTTTTACAGTAACGATTGTTAAATTCTAAGGTATATAATAAGTATTTTATAACATTGGTGGCATATACGTGAATACAAAACACTCTTGATCTACATTGGCATTATGTAAATTTTGTAATTATATAAAATTGTAATTATATTAAATTATATCTTTGCCTTGTATAATGAATGTTACATCAACATATCTTATGTTATTCTGTGCATTTCTGTGTTTACATTATAGCAATCAAATGTATCGATTGTCTTACACAGAATGTTAACAAGAGATTCCAGAGAATTTAAGAATATATTATAATGTCCATATAAAACTTGTCTTTAAAGAAATAAAATAATTTGTTCCATAGAAATTGTTTCATAAACAAAAAAAAATTTTATGTTTTATATGATTTCATGTCGATTATGATATAACATCCATGTATATGCAAAAATGCAATATTATTAATTATTTCTGTATTTTCTGACATATATATTGCATAGAACTAAAGCTTTTTGCAATACTACTCAATTTTTTATATCTTTTTAGATACATTCTTATTCTATATATTTAATTTGTGTTTTGTATGTGTATACACATACACGCACATATACAAATCTCGTTTTAATCGATATATTTAAATTTCTCTCAAGAGAATGCACAGAGTAATGAAATAAATCAATAAAGAACAAAATACATAGTTGCTTCTAAAAAATATGGTATTATATTGCAATTTTTAAAAAAACAATTATATTTTTTTTATATTAATTTACTTACTCCATTGTTATACATTAAAGTATTAAGATAATTGAATCAATTTTTCATTGAATCAATTTTTCAAAATAGTATATTAAAAATAGAATAGAATATATAATAATTTCTAAATTAATTTTTCTAAATCAATTTTTTAAGTATAACTTAAATAATCTTTAAAAGAAAGAAGGATTGTATCGAATGCATCCAAAAATATAGGATCACTTTTAAAAAAATGATTAATGGTTACCTTTATATATATAACCTTGACATCTGTACTTAGAGATAATTCTTTTTAATAAAAATATTCCTCTCGGAATTATATAACGTCATAAATATCACATTTTTATATTTTATTTAAATAAATGCCAAATGAAAGCTCTTCAATTTAGATTAATTTTGTAGGTATGTAGAATGATTTAATATATATATTTAATGCATACACGATATGTTATTCATGTCTTATCACTCTTTAAAGATATGATATTTAACCGTAATTAAAAAGGCACTTTCATAATTTTTAAATTACAAGAGATAGAGAAAAATGTTAAGAATTAAAGTTTAATAATAAGTTATGAACAATAAAATAACAGAAATTTTTATTTTTTTTTATATTAAAATATTTTTCTTATGTTAAAAAGTTATATAAATATATATATATATTTTATATATATATATATATATATTTATATATATATATATATAAAATAGAATATAAAGAATATATATATATATATATATTTTTTTAATGAATCACATAATAGGCATTATCCAATATAATCAATGTAAGCTCTAGATTTACACACACATACATACAAGGCTAAAGACATAAATAAAAGCACACACACACACACACACACACACACACACACACACACACACACACACACACATAAAAGTTTTTGTTTATGTTTTTAAAGTATATTTTTTGAAAATAATGAAGGAGACGTCATAATACGTACAATTATTCATATATTGAATCATTTTACATATCTACAAAAGTTCATTTAAATTGAAGAGCTTGAATTATAATGTTTCCTTATTAATTTTATAAAAATTCAAGTTTGATAATTAAGTTAAGATGTCTTGTATATTCATATATCTTATAATACATATGTATGCAAATTATAAAAATATCCATCAATATTATCAGATTTAATTAATAGATTTAATTCATCAATTCAATAAATTTTGCCTTGTAATTGGCGAGTAATAAATGAAAATTATGGTATAACATACATCATCAATATGATTTATAAAATGTAACAGGAGGAAAGAAATTATTTTATATTATTGTAAAATCTAGAAATAGCATACGAGTGCGTGTCTTTATATATAATTAGATTCTATTATATGATTTGTAAAACTTTCTTAGTGGCCATATATTATTAGTAAAGGAAATAATTATGTTAATATGTTTGATTAGTTTATGTATTTCTGTATTGCAATAATAGTTTTATACTCATTTAGTCTTATATAATTTAGTTATACAAGTATATCAAGTACCTTTATAATAATCTGTTTCATTTATTTCCATATAAATCTATAGCTTCTACATTGATTATATTGGAGAATGCTCATTATGTGATTTATAAAAAAAAAAAATATAATTATTGGCTAATATGTAAAAGTAGAATATTCAGTATTTAATTTGAGAATTTTATTTTATTTTTAGTTATTATTATTATTATCATCTCTTTAAGTTACACTGTAATATGTTAGTAAAATAATTTATGAGATATACAAATATATTATTTTATTAAATTTATTTTATGATAAAATGTATATCATACTTTATAATAAAACAAATTAAATTAATCAAAGTAATACGATTAAACTTGGATTTTAATATATAATATTAGACACTATAGAAAATTTTATATTTCTTTTAATAATTTTAAAGCTTAAAATATCAATTATAATATATCATTTATAATAAGGTCTTTTTTTATTGTAAATGAAGTAATATGAAATATTTTTCGATATGATAAAATTTACAAGCGATAAAACGAACTAAAATATAATGATATACCGAAAACTCTCCTCCTCCTAAAATATAATGTAATATTAAAAATTAAGTTATGTATACATATATATATTATTTTCCTGCAAAGTTTCATATTGCCTTAAAAGTTGAAACTGATGACATAATCCCGTCTTGCTCTATTATTTATTCTTTATTTTTACTTCAAATTTAATAATATAGACATTTATTAAGTCGATGCTTAAGCAATATTTTGTTTTATTATTGTGTATCCAACTGATTTTATATATCTAATTTTTTATTATTATTACTTTCTTTTTTATTAACTGCTGATCCACACAGGTGAACATTATATTTATTATCTTTCTACCAATCAATTCTTATGTTTCAATGTCATCGTTCTAGCATTATCTATGGCTTCTACCAGTAGTCTAGTATTACTTGCTCGAGAAACCCAACAATACAAAACAATACAAAGTCTAAAATCGGAACATGCGACGCATTAAAGATGCCTTTAAGATTTTATGTTTCAATTTTGAATTTTGTTCGAGAGACTGTTGTCTGAAAATCAACTGGTGCTGGTAAGGATCATGAATACTCTTTTTATCATCGATATTTCAAATTTGACGTTTGTTTTCTACATCATTGACTATAAACTGAAGGCTTAAAATTAAGCAGAAATGGCTTTTTGCAAATATATTTATATTTATATTAATTTAAAATCATTGTATTAACATTAGCGCACCTCTCATCGCGCGAGACTCATATTTGCATCTTTTAATTTCAATTATATCTCACATTTTTACTACTGCACATTGTGTCATGCCTGGGCGTGCAAATTTCAGACAATTTAATTGTTTATTTTTCATCATCATTTTTAATTTAAAATTATTATAGCCTCGACACATTCTGGTATTACCATTTTTGTCTTCAAATGATCTTAGAAATCTTATTAATTATCATCTAAGATCATTCTATATATAAATTTCAAAATTTTTACAAAAGTACTATGTATAAGGCATGCGTTTTGTATGTATATATGTATTATTTAAAAAAATATATATTTCTATTCATAATTGAAATGTTTTTTTTTTTATGTACATTATTTACACGTGATATTTGGGTTCCAGAATAACAAAAATAAAAATTGAGCACAAAATATTTGACACAGTCGTATAAAAGTAATTTGCTAGTTTAAGATGACTATATATCTGTTGTTACTACGAAGAAAGTTGAAAAAAGGTTTCTACTTATTTAATATCTCAAAATTTAAATATAAGAATCATAAATGTGATTTTTTTTTTTAAATAAATGGTTTTTAAAATGAATCTGAATTCTTTCTATGTCGCAATTGTAATCAATACAGTGTAGAGTTTCAATGTATATTTCTTTCATTCTTATGTAAGTGCGTTCCATTATGTCAACATTCTAATTAATGAGACAAAATCTATAATAATGTAACTGTATTATTATAATTTTTATAATCTGGTTTTTATTTTCCGTGGTACAAATCAGTTATAGCGATATTCACTTTTTATATTATTATCAGACACGCAAGTTCAATTCGATTGAATTCAGATGATCCTGTAACCCATTATAGTCTCATATATCCTACGGGTATCAGTGTATGCCGCACATACAAGTATAATATTTTTTTTCTCTGCCCCGAATGATATAATCCAATTGAAGTGACCGCGGTACGTAAACTGAGTTAATTGGAGCGTGCGTACTGGATCTTTTATGTGGAATTCACAAGCTGACACGGATATTCTGCAATTTATTCGAACAATTGTTATAACCGTTTCTCCTATTTGTCCGGTGAAAAACGAGAAAATGGTATTTCGTCGTTTTTTTTTTTTTTTTTTTTTTTTGCGAGTGAGAGATACGATGAAATTGTTGAAGTCAACGACGGTTATGCATGTAAAAATTTGGCAAAAACGTTTTTCGAGAAAAACGAAGTATAGAAATGTTCCTCTTTAGATAATAATTATTACAGGAAATGTTCCCTGCAATAATAACTGTGCTGCGAGCGAGAATCATTATGTAACTCCGTATTCCGCTATTGACAATTACGGAGTTATAAACAGTAAAAACATAAGGGATTACTCACATACAATGGAATGTACTTGAAAAGAAAAGAATGAACGTAGAAAAATGTATCCAGGCTGGGAATAGATCTTTTACAGAACTTCACAGACCTTGTGCACGTGTAGTTTATAAATAATGACGCGATGGAATAATTATACGTACAGGGTTAGCCAAAGTAACTAGGGCAAAGGGATAATCGTGACACTGAAATAGAATCGCTTTAAAACGTGATACAAATTCTGCTATAAACTTCACTTATCACGCAGAGACAACAAGATAATGTTTAAAACAGCACCTGTAGAAATACAAAAGTACTATTGCGTTTAAGAGATAAAGAAAACAATATCTAAAAAATTTTTGAACTGAATCATCAATTTCAATGCCCGGTGAATAGAATATCTAAAATCGATTCCCAAGATATCTTCAAGATATCTTTCAGAGTTTTTTATATCTTAAAGATGTTTCCTAAAAAATTCTTAAAGATATCTTAGAGTTAAGTCTTATGCGTTATGTCGATTTTAGACATTCTGCTCATTGGGATAATTGAATTTGATTTATAAATATATTTTAAATGGCCCATTAAATTTTAGGACAAATAATATTCGGTTAGAAAAGAAAGATATGATGGAAGAATATTTTGATCTCGAAAATGTATAGTATCAAAATATTTTTAACTCTTTTGAATGTATTATTTTTATTTTTATTTATGAATTATAGATTATTATAGATTTAAAAATAATAATAATAATAATAATAAATTTTTTGTGGCGATTTAAAATCTGGACCAAAAATTATAAATATTTAAATACACAGTAGAGATGTTTTAATAAAAATAATGATAAATTAAAAAATAATGATAAAGATCTCAATTCTTTTATACAAGTACTTTAAGTATATTCAAGGTGATTACTTACGTATACTCAAGATTTATGTAAAGTTTTATTGCCATGCATAAATTAGTTGCATAAATTATTCTATAAACAAAAATTAAATTTTGATTAAAAGTGAAAACAAAACAGGTGATAAAATTAAATATTTATTTACAGAATACTCAATCTCTGCATCACAATAAAACTTTATAAAAGTCTTGAACACTTAAAGTACTTATTTTAAAAAATTGAGATTTTGTTGCATTATTTCTTAATTACATTTCTATTAAAGCACTTCTACTTATTTATTTAAATAATTCTCATCCAAGTTCTACCGCTTTAAGTTTTCAAATTTGTTCATTGTAAATATAAAAAGTATAAAAATAAGTGTAACACACTATTCTCACTAAGTTCGAGGCAAAATATTTGGCATTTCTCATTTGAAAAATTCTCAAATTCTTCAATAAAAATAAATTGTTACAGGAAAAACCTTCCCGACGAAAATGACATTATATCCATTCGGATTGTTGCTCCGTTTGGCGCTCACGAATATAAAAGACTCGCGGTACATAAAGGACGATTGCGAGGGAAATTTGCGGAGTGTGAAACACGAGTGATGCCATTAGCAGCAGCAGCAGTAGCAGCTCTCTTTTTTCTCTCTCTCTCTCTCTCTCTCTCTCTCTCTCG